>NC_051154.1:129978926-130126426 GCF_013339745.2 Dermacentor silvarum | reverse complement strand
TGATTTGCTCTATTACTCCAAATTTCCAATTTTCATCGCTCTTGATTCACCCTCCCCCCCTTTGATTCACCTTCATTAACTCTTAATTAAATCACTCTCATTTACTCTTCATTATCTTAGCTCCCTCTATCTCCTCATTACCTTTTGTGTGACTCCTATCACCCAACTAAACACCTTTAATTCACCAACAATTCACTCTTAATTCACCTCATTCACCGCTCTGTATGCCCATTTTTTATCATTATCATTACCATCATAACCATACTTACACTCATTACTATCATTAATTCTCGGTTCTTGGTCACTTTTCCGGTTTTCTGACCCATTTTTTGGCTTTGTCATGTTAATTATCATATTTAATTTAATGACTATCATGGTCATTTATCGATATTTATATTCCTCGTGTAATTACCTGTCGATTGATATTTAATGTTAAGGGGTTTGTAACGATCTTATTGAGTTACCGAATTTTTTTTTACCAATTTGTTGTCCGAGTTTCGGCTCCACCTTTCCAAGGTCTCCTCAAAACGAGACATAAGGCTTTCGCCTTAATAACTGTTTGCTATTATCTCTGCCTTGCGCTTCATAGCGTCTGCACAGATCGCAAGAAATGGGTTAGTGATCCTCAGGACGCCCTCACATAACTAAAGAGCATGGACCGAAAGGTGTTGAATACACATTTAGTATATAAAACCCTCAAAGAACACACAAAAGTCACAGCGAAAAATCCAACCACGACGAAAATGAATATACTTTAAAACTCCCTTTTACCCTAGTAATGCAATCCGCCCGTTGCTGAGGCGTATACCCTGTCGACTTAGCACAAAAACACCTGATTTGATCAGCAATCCAAACGCTCATACTTATCCTTTATAGTCCCTTACATTAAATTGTCCATTCCCTTAAAGTTGAGCGACAATACAGACTTTGTAACTTATAGAAGACATCCTTGCTCATCAGCGCGGAGTCCGCAGAAAATACCCGCCGCCTCACCCACAACTTAGCGGGGAAGAGGCCGCCGATTGGCGCAAAATACAGACCGGGGTATTCCCCCATCTAAAACTGCTAAATGCCATGTATCCCACCCGCTATAGGGCCACATGCCCTTGGTGCGGTGGCATACCTACACTAATACATGTGACCTGGGAGTGTAGTAAGCACCCTCATAGGCCCACTAATAATATCTCAATGGAGCAGTGGGAGGCACAGCTTGCCCGTTCCGACTTGGCAGGACAAAAGTCCTTAATTAGCCAGGTCAGGCAGGCGGCAGAGGCCAGTGGGGCCCTGGACTGAGGGGCTCCGACCACCGCTATACTTCAAATATTTTCCAGCCAAATAAAGTTTCTATATATATATATATATATATATATATATATATATATATATATATAGCACCTTCTGCGGCTTGGCACACCATATACGGGGTGATCATCTTTAAGTTTCCCGGAATTTTTAAAACTCGTCTGTGGCAGATGGCATAATTCTTGTCCTTGAGCTGGATTATTCGAAGAGGCGGACATTACTAGCACGATAAATGGAAGCACATATTCAACTAATCAAAGAAAATTCACCAATTAACTTCTCAATTAATTACTGTAAGGCACATATTGCAATTTACGAATTGTAGCCGGTGAGTTTGCAAGACGTATTCACTTGAAACGAATTTACAGGATGGCACCACTTTCGAGATATTATTTCCCAAAGTGTGGAACGAAATACATGGGCGTTCCAGTATACGTTTGTACTTCAATGCATAAAATATCGTTTTGTTAAAAAAGTAAGTGGAACAACAGTCCATATTTACGGCGCGTTTGATGGCGCTTATCTCCAAACTGATGTCATTCTCGAAATTCATTCCAATTGGATTCGCCTTGCAAGCTCGCCACCTACAATTCGTAAATTGCAATGTGTGCCATGAAGTAATGAATTAAGGAGCTAAATAGTGAATTTTCGTTAATTTGTTGAATGAATGCTTCGATTTTTCGTGCAAGTAATGTCCGCCTCTCTGAATAATCAAGCTCAAGGACAGGGAACTACGTTATCAGCAACAGGCGAATTTTTTAAAATTCCGTAAACTTAAAAATAATCACCCCGTATACCGGTCGCTTATTGCACGGCACTTCATTAATGAATTTCAAGGCCGCAATGCCATTGTGGCCACACTGACGAAGATGTACAACATCTCCTACTTGAGTGACCACGATACGATATTGCGAGACGAAGACAAAAGGCAGATTTAATGTTGTTAGACCGTCGACCGTTCACTCCAAAAAACATACTCGGCCCATGTCCAGCGATGGGGCTACAAAAAATCGCACTTGTGGTTTTTAGAATCTTTTTTTTTTTTATAAAGAACATTAGTCGCATACTAAACGTTCGTTGTTGTCCCCACTTAAATTTTTTCCTTTAAATACCACAGGTTGTACATGTCTAGCTTAAGTGTGATTTTGTTATATGTAGTTTATGTATAGTTTATGCGTCTTTTTATGTAGATATGTGTACATACGTCAGCCGTCTCGCCTGTGAAACTCTCATCTTATGTGCGTGTTTTCGTACTCTCTTGTGCACTTTCACGTCTTTACGAAACGGTGTGTGCATCTCTTAGTGTCGTTCTCTTCTGTGCCTTCCTCTTCTCGTGCGCGGGACTTCGCAAATGTTCGGTACATTTGACTGTCGATCTCCAGTGTTTTTCAGGACTTCTCGTGCTTTTCGTTTTGCTTGCCCTGCGAAGAGGAGCGGTCGGTGTCAATAAAAATGCCAACTTCTCCTTTAATTACATATCAATAAAAACAAATGAGCACTTTATCACGCGCAAACACTAACACATACTTGCACGTGAAAGGGCGAGAACAAACAAACAACCACAAAGAACAAGAGTTGCTGTACGTAAAATCATTTCCAACCTGTAAATGGCATGCGTGCAGAAAAACGCAAAAACCAGATCTATATATGAAACGATGGGAACGTCTTTATTCATATCCCCCTTTCGAATACACTTCTTGGAATGGAGGTAAGAACGCATCCAGTGGCGCGAGTCCTGTGGTTAAAAGATCGTGGAAATTTCGCACTCCTTGCTCTTTTATAGGTGTCCATTTCCAAACAGTTTCTCGTCTATCTCATTCACTGCTGATGTGAAACCTGTACAGTTCCTGTTTTCTTCCTTATCGAACCACTTCCTATTTTGTTGACACGCTAAAGCCACATGTTCCGCAATAGCGATGTGAGAACACAAGAAGGAAAGCGACCCCGCACGGTGCCCGGCCGCAACCGGTTGTTCCGTTATTAGCGAAGTGCAAGGCGCGACGAGAAAAACAGGATGGAAGACTGAGTTTATGAGAACTGTACGCCCTGCATTATCACCTACATTTTATGGTTATTGCTTATTACAAGAAAGATGGAATTATCGCACACACATATATACAGACAGAGGTCCCAAAGTGTGTTAAGCTGCGATGGGGATTCTTGTTAATTCATAACCTGGAAAGAATGCCATCGGATATACAAAATAGGCACAACTAATTGCGTATTTGCATGTCATCTATAAACTAGTAATCAATAAACAGGCACGACACCATATTGTACACTGCGCACTGATCAGGCAAGAGATGGCATACTCCGCGCCAGCCCTATATATACACAGCCTATCACGTAGCTCAGAAGAAATCCTCCAGCGCCTCTTAGCCAGAAGCCTCCGTATATGTTTAGGCGTTCCTCGGGCATCCGCCAGTGGCTTCGTTTTTGCCGAGTTTCACCAGCCCACTTTCCAAGCACTGAGGTTTGCGGAGACGTGCCGTCGCTATTTTCGCCTAACCACTCAACACGTCAACCATCCCCTTTACCAAGCGCTTAACAGCCGAGATGGGACGAAGGTACGCAAAATTACAGAACAATGCAGAAACCTCCTACCAGTAAAGCAGTATTGGCAAGTAGACGTCTCGCGTCCTGCTTGGCTTTTCCTGGTTCCAAGTATTTACCATTCAATACCAGGAATTGTTGTAAACTTAAGCTGCCGGTAATAGCATCGAAATATCTAACTTTGTCACGCATTTACAATGAGTACCAAGGCCGCATTCAGGTATTTACAGACGGAGCATGCAAGCTTAGAAATTGTCTCACAGTACTCCATCAACCACTGCAAACCTGTACACAATTTTCTCTGTAATTAAATGTATATGTTTACAAAGACAACCGCTACAACGGGTGGTATTAAGCGATTCTCAAGCATCACAACTCTCCATAAATTATATCAGCTTTTGCTCAGCGAACGAGTGTACGAGATACAAAAAACTTCCAACATTCCGAAAGAGCAATGGCATTATATAGTACTCCTGTGTGCACCGAGTCATTGTGGAATTGCAAGGAATGGCGTTGTACATAAAGGCTTTAGTACGCGAGGCTCACAAAAAGGATGAAATTTGACTTCTTCCTTTGTCAAAGAAGGGATGCGCGTTGCGCTATTAACAAAATCTGCGCCGAATAATGGGGTGCAATGTTCAGCACTATTCAAGAAAGATCCACTTATGAAGTTCACCATACCGATCAACTGTCAACCGCGCTATAGAAACAATAATACATAAATTACGACTCGGCATAGCATACACGAAGTGCTTCTCAGTATAGTGGATCGGAAAAGCTTACTAGCGCAATTTGTTCCTGTGAAGAATTCGATGAAGATATAGAGCACCTTCTCTCACACCGTAACAAATACTCAACGTGCTGCCAAAAGTTCTCAAGAAATTACATATGCTTGATATAAGACCGCTGTCATTGGAGAAACTATTGGGTGCGTGGCCAACAGAAACATCTCAAATACGGGCAGTACGTGCATTTCTATAGAGTTTCTTTATGAAACAATTGCGGAAAATTATTAGAGATTTGAAACAGCTTGGAAGATGTAGGACTTATTAAGAGGCTTATATACGAACAGGCATGTTAATTCAGACATGTGCATCGACGTTTGCGAGACTTGTGGCAACGTAGATCTCAGATATGGGACCTTGTACGTGTATTGATCATTGCACATTCTTATACTGCGGAGTATGGCATATTCGCCCAAAATGTCCGAGTATTTTTTTTTATTTATTTTTTTTTTATCGCAGATAGCATTGCACTTGTGTTCTAACTTATGAACTTGGTTTGGGCACTCGTGTTTTTGTGTCAACCCTCCTGAACTACTCGCGGGAATTCGTCTTTGAGTGTTATTGCGTTGCCATGGCTTTGTTATTCCCAGGGTGTTCCCCTTTTTAATGCACGTCGGAGCAGAGGTCTAGCTGGTACCTCTACGAGGCGCCAAAATCTCCTTACATACATTTAATTTTAACAACGTGTAATCTGCGTGACCAGCAAGATTTTGTATGAAATTCAAAAAAGAGTAAAACAGATAACGAAGATATTACAGTAAGGGAATAGACATACGCCAATTTACAGTGCAAAACTATGTTTTGCAAAAATAAAGGCAAGTTGTCAAATAAAAATGGGTTCGAACAACTTACGGTCGGAAAAACCATTGAAACGTGGCCAGGCAGGCAGTGATACCTGGTTTCCGAACTATCGCGCCGAAGATAACTAATTTGGGACCGAAGGGGGTAACGCTTTTCGGATTTGAACATCTAAACAGTCAACCAGTTAACCCTACATAATTGAGTAAGCTTAAAGCCTGGGCGTCCGAAGATTTTTTTCTCTTTTTTTTCAATTTTTTTACTCTGCTCGTTGTGCTATCCTTCATCTGTTTGACTGCTGCATAATCGAAGGAGGATTCATTTAGGCTTTTGGCATTACTAGAACGAGTCTACTATTATTACCAACAACGGTAGTAACTACTTCTTTCTCTGATGTACAACTGCAAAGCTACAATATGAAAGGGGAAAAAGGAAGTTAACAATGCTTTTATTTATTCCGATTGTTTCTGTGCGTCTATAGCAATATAGAGCAAGCAGCAATATGTATATATATATATATATATATATATATATATATATATATATATATATATATATATATATCAGTGATACCAAGGACAACATAGGGGATATCAACGAGGGCTCGAATCCGGCAACATTGATGCCTTCAGGGAGAATATGTAGGTTTATTGACCAGTTGCCTTCACCGAAAAGATCACGTACTCGTTACGCCTGTGGCAGAAAGGATGTTCCACATCCGCCGCCTAGGTTTGTGAGTGGTGACGCTGGCTAACACTCTCGGGGTTAATTACCCCAGAAAGTGGATGGGAAAACGGCGCCGCGGTAGCTCAAGGGTGAGAGCATCGCACGCGTAATGCGAAGACGTGGGTTCGTTCCCCACCTGCGGCCAGTTGTTTTTTCATCCATTTTCATTAATTTATCATTTCTTTGATTCAATTAGTAAGTACAAATAATTTCCCCTATGTTGTCCTTGGTGTCACTGTTTGTTGGCTTCTTATGATATATATATATATATATATATATATATATATGTGTGTGTGTGTGTGTGTGTGTGTGTGTGCGCGCGCGCGCGCACTCGTATATTTTTGCATTCGAGTCTACAAACCTCTCCCTCATTTTTAGTTTACAACTTGGACTTTCACGCTGAGCAAAGGATATTGCTCTGTTATATTAAGCTACATTCCCTGTTAGCTAGAAAAATGAGGGTGAAAGCGGGCTTGGGTTTTTCCGATCACGTACAGTCACGGCGGTTACATCAATTGCCAGCGACGTGAGATATTACTAGAACCAAAGCGAAGCGCAAGGAGCGATCATTACAGCTGCGCAACACAGCGGCATACGAAAGCGGCTGACAAGCAGCGGTTTCAACTGCAGGCCAAACCCGCGCCGTTTTCCTTTCTGCAAAACCAAAGCGCGCGCGCCGCGCGAATCCTTTCTCTTGGACGCGCGCTTCCGCGTCAGTCCCGCGGCGTGGCTGCCAGCCAATGGAGAGAACGCCGGCACGCTTACGACGCGTGACGTCGGCGGGCGTCACCGTTTCGTCAGGTCTTTTCCCGCACCAATGGCCGGCGTGGAGAGAATTCGACCGCGTAAAGCGGTCGTCGTCCGGCGCGGTCGGCTGCAGTTCTCCAGTAGACTACGCGAAGTCGGTCGGCGAGGGACCACCACATTCTGCTGCGGGGAAGCGGACTTACGTGTTTTGTTGCGGTGGCGTGGCCGGCTGCTGCCGTCGTCGGCTTGGCTGTGTGTGACAGTGCGAACAGCGGTGCACACCCGGGGTGACTCTGCGTGAGTGACGAGCCGCTGTCACCCACTACTTCAGCCTCCTTCGATCCACCGGTTTTAGCAGCGGTGAGCTAAAGGGTTAAAGTGAGGCGCCGGAGCAATGCTCTTGCCCGTGATGCAGGGACGAAACAACTGACGCGCTTCTCTCGCCCGGCTGCATCAGCGTTCGGCGGCGTCTGCTTTTCTGGAGCAAGCGCGATAGGCGGCCTCCGAGTTGTGCGAGCAAGAAAAGATAAAACGAGGCGAGCGTAGCAGACGACATTGCTTTTAGTTTCGATTCTTCCGAAGAGCTTGCCTGGCTGCCGAGTTGTGAGCAATATATTTCTCTCGTGCCGCTCCACTTTCCGATTCGTGGCAGTAGCAGGAAGAGACACACGCCCGTTTTTATTATTGGTTTTCATTTCTCGCGCTCTGCCTTTTAGTGCCGCCGAGTGAGTAAAGCGATCTTCTAGCGGCTTTAAGCCAAGAGCGTCGGAAAGCCCAGCACAAAGCAGAAGTCGTCGTCGTTCCGCTTCCGTCTTCCCAGCTGGAAGCTGCCGGACTCTGAGAGGTGTTGTCTCCGCGTCAAGCCGACGACAAGCGGTTGTTTTGCGCTTGACGCGGCATCGCCGCTGTGTCCGGTCACGACGACGATGGTGGCTGCTTTCCGCCGCCGGCGCGGCCTGCTGCGCCTGTAATCCCACCGCGCCGCTTTCCTCGACGATGATAGCTCCCGCCGCGATCTCGTAATTTACAGGCGCGTGTGCTGACAAGCAGGAAAGAAGCGAGACAGTGTCGCGATGCTGCTGTGGCGACAACGCGCCCTGTGGACGTGGATCGCGGTGCTTGCCGCGCTCTCGTGGACATGCGGCGCCGACGAGGCGCGCGCGCCCGTGGTGGACAGTGCGTCGCGTGGACACCACGAGGCCGTGCCTCCGGACCCGGACGACCACACGGCGAGCACGGACGACGTTATCGTGTCACCCATCCACCACCATGGAGTCGGCGGCGGACACGCGATCTCCGCCGGACACCACGGCAGCGGTGAGCGCGACGGGACGCCCAAGCGCTTCCAGGTGGCTAAGGTGGACTTTCACCACGTCGCCACACCGTTCATTATATCGGTGTGGATAATCATCGCCGGATTCGCCAAAATAGGTGAGTGTGTCTCCTGTATGTCCACTCGGTTATAGACTGCGGTGCCACTATGACGGTAATGCGACAGTGCGTGTCCCTCACTCCTCCGAGAATTGGGACATGCGCTCACACAAGAACTAAGCGCTCGTTTGCGGCTACGGTGCATCTAGCATACATACAAAAGAAAACGCCGTTGTGCCACTTATCCATATAGTTCTCGATTATTGTGTGTGCGTGTGTTTTTTACCCTCGTGACACTTTCAACATTTAATGTACCTAGTGTGTAGGTTGCTTCGTGTTCTAGTTAATAAGACTAGTTAACATTGTCTACGTCATGAATAGCATTTTCAGAAGAAACTTTTTGCTCAGTCTCGTGCATGTGAGGCACTCTGACTAGCAAAAAAAGAAACAAGATTGCTTATTCGAAACTCATTTAAGCAAAAAGTACGAGGTAGGTAATTAAGAAGGTGTGGCTAACCAGCAAACGACTGCTAGTCTATCTTCCGTAGTGTCGCTGTTTGCAGAAAATTAAAAGCATAATCTTCGAATACTTCTCCCATTCTCTACGTTTCTTTTTTTTTTTGCTTTTTTTAACAGTTATCATATTTTTACAGACAGTCAAGTATTGCCTGCGTAACGTTGGATGCACCTTTGAGAGTCGCAAGGTTCTTTAAGGGAGGCTGCTCGGTCATTCTAAAATAATAACAATAAAAAACAAAGAAAGAACGCCGTCCTGACCTATTTTACCACGAGAATTTCATTTTCGTTTCCTTTTTTTTCTTTTTCTTGAGGCTCCGATAAGAGAATAAGTCAATTACTGCGCTGTCTTTGAAACACTTCACGAATGAAAATAAGCATATATGAATAACCAGAACACAGTACGTCTTTCACATAGTTCACTATGCCAAATAACGTCACCTTTGTATGGCTTTGTGTTCTGTGACTGCGTCGGTGCTGAGAGTGGCTCTCAGTGTCTGTCGCGACTTGCGCACGTAAAGTTTCTACTGTGAACCTTTGCGTGGGCTTAGTCCAATCGTTCTATCTTATCTTTTTTTTTTTTTTCATTCTCTTTATCTCAGTACACCGTGGGGCCCTTGCGGTGATTTGTAAGCATACGCACCTGTTCATGCAAGGTTCCTTCAGAAAGTGTCACGTCAGACCTGATTTGATTTCGAGACTGCGGCTAATTAATTATGCTGTAGGTGACGTAAGGCTTCCCCGTGAGAGCGACTGCTATACGCACCCTACTCACGGAAAGGCCTTTCATTTCTCTATCTGTACATTTAATTTCTCCTTCAATGTTTTTGGCTCTGACACAATTAGCACTTAAATTAGTGCGATCGCACTCAGCACGGAACGCTGCTGGAAGCAGTGAACGCAGACTTAAAAGAACGGCAGTCATCAGGAGAGTGTTGAGAAAGCCGCGAGCGAGCAGTTCATTATCAAGATGGGACATATAAAAGAAGGTGAAGCCAGTAAATTTGGATCAGACATTTCACCGTTATTATTTTTCTTTTTTTTTTCTTTTTTTTCCGTGACGAACATTGCATACCGAAGTGACAGTTGGAGGTCATATGTTGTTACTCTCGATCTGGGTCAAGAGTGGTTGATGCTAGACTTCCATCTTGCGTTTCGAGCACCTCTGCTCAATTTGTGCATAAACGAAGCAGTATCCAATAAACTGGGGCCAGATTCACAAAGATTTTCTTTCGTAAGTGCTCTTTGCTATTGGCCAGCCGCCTCAGATAATAATGTATTGCATCCGGATAGACTGAAATTTTTTCTTACGAACAATTCTAGCGTAAGAAGTTTTTGTAAATTCGGGCCCTCTGGTCTTTGGTTTGTGGTTCGCGAAGCGGTGGCTTTCTATGCACGGAATGCTTCCTTTAACTAAGCTGTATTCGTAAACAAATGCGGCGTTATTTCTTATTTGCGGCTGTCATTTTGTCTATCCCATAGGGCAATATCCTAGCACTGAGCCGCGCAACACAAACTAACCCCCCCCCCCCCCCTCTCCTGACCGCGTACGCACGCTGGCGACACACACACAAATTGGTTGCGCGAGTGTGGTCGGGTACTATACTTGTCATGTTGAGGTCATCTCCATTTGCTTGTCTTTCGCACGAGCTTATGTTGTGCCGATCACGAAGCGAGTGAGCAAATGAGGTGCCCCTTGACGGTGAAGTCGCTTTGTTTGCCTGCGCGCGGAGGTTGCTATTCTAGGGAGCCGTGGCGATGACAGTGGGCCGGCGTGGGCGGCACGAGATAGAGGGGGGTGCCGTTGGCCGCTCGCCGCGGTGTGGGCGACGAAAGGAAAGCCGCGCCGCATATCACTCTCCCGCCGGGCGCGAAACGGACCTGAGAATAACGGGGGGGGGGTCTCTCTCTCCCCAAGAATCACTGCTCTCGGACCGCGCAGATAACGGTCGCGTGCGCGGAGGAGCTCCTCTAAATGAGTTCCCCATGCAAGGAAGGAACAACAAGCGCGCCACAGCCAAGGCGCGGTCTAGCCGCTGCCGTTTATGGACCGCACGAATGCAGCCAAGGGGAATGATTTCTAACTTTATTGTACGCTTACAATTACTGCCCCTTGGTTTGCGTGCCCGAAATGCTATGACGAAGAAGGAAACGAGGAAAGAACATTCTGGAAACTGCCGCCGTGGGGCTATCGGCACCACTCCTTGGAAGGACTGTTTTGTTTTTAATTTGCGGTTCCATGTTTTCTCTAACTCGTGTTTAATGCCGATGTGAATGCATGCGGCTCTTTGCTTGCCGTTGTGCTGTGTCAAGCGCCCAACTTGCATATATGTTACGTAAGAGGAGGATATTCGAGAATGACAGGGGAAGAAGGACTCCTGGCCTCATCTCGGCTTTCCCTGTCGTTACCGAAATGGCCTGGCTCTTGGACGGCGGCCTAACTTCTCCAAACATAAAATCATCGCATTGACTTTTTGTTATCAATTAGACGCATATATGATAATTAAGTTGGCGTTATATAACGGCTGCGTTGAAGTCCGTGATTCGCTGGCTCAGATGGAAAGGCCAGTACTTTCACAGCACCTTTCCATGTCATAATTTGCAGTGTTTTTCTTCAGTAACGAGGCTGGCACGCATAGCAATCTGTTAGGATGTATTCTGCCCTGGCGTACCCCGATAAAGGACTAGGCACATCGTGAAGAATGCAGATGTCAGTAAAGTGCATTGCTTAATGATTTGGAGGAAAACCGAAGCTGCGTTAATATCACTCATGCACGTCTTCTAACTTGGCCCCAACACTCTACCGGCACTACAGGGAATACACCGACCCAGTCTGAAAGCGGAGTCCTCGCTGAAGTGAAAATCTCATTTCATGCGCCCAACAGGGCCCGTATTCACAAAAGTCTCTTATGCTAGAGTTATTCGTAAGATGAAATTTCAGCCAATCCTGATGCTGGACATATTATAAGTGAAGAGGGTCAGACAATGGCATAAATCACTTGAGAACTAAAAGCTTTGCGAATTCGACCACGGGTTTTCTGAGCTCGAGAGCTGGCACGAGGAATAAATAAATAAATTCTGGGATTTCACATCCGTAAACTGCACAGTGGACTAAGAGTGACGCTGTAGTGGAGATCTCCGGATTAATTTTGACCACCTAGCGTTCTTACCGCGTGCACCTAAATCTAAGTACACAAACGCATTTGCATTTCGGCGCAAACCTAATAATGCGGCCACCGCTGCTGGGAATCCAATCAGCCACATCGTGGTCGTCAGCAGAGCGTCATAGTCGCTGAGCCACCGCGGCTGGTGGCAAGAGGGCTGGCGAAAAAGTTCCACAGGAACCGGAAATGCCTCCTTGCCCGGAAAATGCTCCAATGCTAGAATGAGGAGCTCGCAGGGTACCGCGGTATCGAAATCCGTTTCGCTAGATTTTGGGTTTTGTTGCTACGAGGTCGGGGGTTCAATTCTGTCGTGATTATCGCTCTTCATCTTCTGTACAACTTTGTAACTAATGTTTAGAACAGTGCCACCTCCAGTAAACTGGAATTAGATGGTGTCATGAATTCCCCATGTGTTTGGGACCATGTGAGCTCCAGCTGCCTATTTCCTCACGTTATTCGTACACTGTACTTTCATCGCAGTCAGGCGCTTGAGAAAGCGGCATGTTCAGAAAATGCTGTCTGTGCGACCGTAGCGTACCAACTTGCTCATCACCCTTTTGCCGATACGAACAATGTTTATTTACTGTTTTTGCTTTTGCTATTAAGCCGAGAGAAATGTACTAGCTGAGGTATATTTTCTACTTCAGTCTACAGCAACCAATTTATAACAGCACTGAACAGAAATGCGACAGCACTCACGCCGACGGCACGGGAGACAGAATGAATACGAGAAGCAGGTCATGACACTTGGCACTAGCTGACAAGTCGCTCCTTATGCGAAGCTGAGGTCTACAGAGTAGAGTACATCTGGCGCTTGCGTTGAAACCAGAGTCTTGATGCATGCATGCCTCGATCGGCCGGTCGTTGTTAGAACTTAGAAGAAGCGCAGACTCTGTGTCGCGCGCTACGATCGAAGCCATGCTTTTGACCATGCTGCGCTGCTCGGGAACTGTACCGACTTTGCGTGCATCTTGTCAGCGTGCGTGTTCATCTCTCTCACTTTGAGACACCAGTATGCCGGGCGTGTGGCTATATAGGCTAACCTGCCCAGCCCTCGTTTCACGAGATACATGCTCCGACGCCTGTCGCCCCGGGGCTGTCCTCATAAAGCGAGGAGTTCCGTATAGCTCGCAAGAGTCATCTCGGGCGCTGGACGCGCTGACTGAGCAGGTGGCATCTCCTCCACCCCTTGGCAACCGGCCGCGGTCGGCAGACCTGGGGCCCACCTGACTGGCGCCACTGTGGTCACAAACTTTTTATGGGTTTAGGGCATGTTTGGTTGAGGCTTACGCAACAGACCATTTGGTTCTCCCAAAGGGAATTCGCTCTCTCGCCCGCACCGTTTTCTCTTTCGCGTACTGGAGAGAGGAGGTATACGCGGGCGGCTTTTATTTTCTCCGCAGATAACGGGAGCGAGGATGCCGGCCAGTCCCGTTAGGCTCCATCGGGGCCTCGCCGCGGTGCCGTCGCGGGTACATTGCTCTGGCGACAATTGCGGTCGCGCGATAAGGCGTGATTAAGACGTGCACTCTCCTCCCTCAATAGAGAAAACCCTCTTGCAGTGCTTTTTTACCTTGAAAGAAGCGCGGAGGCTCGCTACCGCTTCCTCGTCAAGCCGCGGGAGAGAGGAGAGTGTATTTTTCCTATATACATCTTCGCGCCGGCTACTGCTGCTGCCTCAGCGTAACTCGGTGCGCAGCTGGGGAAAAAAACCACGGCATCCTCACGTGACGCGACATGTGCACGCCACCTCCCCCTTCGGTGGCATCTTTCGACACAAGCAGTCGGCGGAGGCTGCCATTGGTTGGCACACTCCCGCGGTTGGCGTCACTGCAGAGGTCACCTTTTACGGCGCCCAGTTGTTGAGGGATAATTTTTTTTATCCAAAATGTTGTTTTCGCTCGCGGTCAGCACTGATAGGCAGTTAGGTGAGGCGAAGTTTTCTTAGGGGACGGAGGTGCCGTTCGATCGGTCAGGAATTACCCCTACTTCCTGCAGTTATCCTAGCGAATTACTCGCCCGGAAAATCACATATAACGACAAAAGTAGCCTCTTACGTAGCTCCAATGACAGTTATTTTGGAAAAATTGGCAGCCTCTATACGCTTGCCCCGTGCTTCTGATTCAGTAGTGCGCGAGGACGTCAGAAGCTCGTTTCCTTCTGCTGCCGTCAATTTTATAAGCACGGAGAAAAAAAAAAAAAAAGCAGAGGTACCGGATATTGCAGTGACGAAGGCATTTGTTTCATCATTATATACGCGTGTTACATGATGAAACTGGAGCTAAATTAGGAGCACATTTATGCACCTTCGTAATTCGCGTAGCAATAAAACCGTTACGAGACGCTGACTTCGTCCGCTTAATGCATCGTACTTTCATGTTCAGGAAGTGGCTACGGCAATATTGTTAAATTATTCCGTTTTCTTACAAAGACACCGAATAAATTACGGAAGACGTGGATGTTTAGAGCGTCCGATGGACTTCCATAAGGCAGGGTACGGGAACGAGACGAGGAACGAGGTATAAGCAAAAATCAAGTGCTTTTGCAACTTCAATAGAAATAGGTAACAGCGCGTAATCTCGCTAACTCTTCATGCGTATTCCACGCACAGTAAGCAGGCTGACATTTCACCATGAGCAATGTCGCGGCAATCGAGTATCTATATTTACACAAATACTTTTCGTTTTTCAACGCCGCTAGAAAAACTGGATTTCACCTAGGGAGACCAGGATATAAAGGAATCCGGTAGATCTACGCTGTCTGCATGTCTATAGTGAGACGCTACTCTCACAGGGCTTAATTTGACGTCCACTTTAGTTTTTCTGGCATGAGCCGCCGATTCTTTGTGACTGCAGTCGTACCGATTTCCCACAATCGTGAGAGTGTTCCATCTCAATGTAAAGAAAGGAGCCGAAGTGTCAAAAACAACAAAACCCATTTGTATACGTATACTGTGGCATGCAGGCTTGACCGTCGTCCAGCAAAGTCGGCGGGGTGAAACGCATTACAGCGCTCGGTTACATCAACACTTGTGTCGCGTAGAGCTCCGGAGAGGCGTCGCCTGAAAATTCGACCGATTGAAAGACACGCTGTACACTGGAGTTTTCTCCATCATTAGCAAGGCCATTGACATTGTCACTGTCGATTCCCGCGAAAGTCATTCAGCTCGTGCGTTTACGAGCGACTAATGTGCTGTCGCAGCCTTGTCGTCTGTCAATCGCACACTGTGCCAAGTACGGGGTCTCGCAGACGTCGGAAATTAAAGTTGTGCATACGGATAAAAAAAGACCTGTTACCATGCGAGGGTTTTGTATGGGAGTCTCGCGTCATAGCCGCACTGAAGTTTCATTTTACACGCTCCTACGGGGGCGCTCTGCAAAGGTCGGCGTAAAGCGTATGAACGCCGCTGTTGTCTTCGCCCATTTAAATTTAGCCCGGGTGATCGAACCCGCTTCATCACAGCGCAATGCCCCCTTCGCCGCAGTGGCGCCGCCAGTTTTTCAGGCCTCGGATTCAACGCTGCGAATATTTTCTGTCTGGTACGAGCGTGGCACGCTGCTAAAGATGGTGCGTCTTATCTCGGAGCTCCGAGTGCGACAGAAAAAAATAAATAAATAAAAGAACCCACCTGTCCTTGGCGACTGCATTTCTCTCCTAAGCCCGTTGAGGAAACGCGAAAGTTTACAGTAAAATACTAAAAGGGTGGCGCACGCGTGCGAAGATCCATCGCCAACGAAGCGCATATCATAGTTTCTTTTTTCAGTTTCTCTCTTTCCCCGTCTGTTCCCCTATATATCTTCCTTCTCTTTTTCGTTAACCTGTTAGGTTCGCCTGCGCAGAGGATGGTCTTCGTTGAATTAAGGAAACTCTTGGCTAGTGAAACGCTAGGAGTGACAGGCGCCGCGAGTAATTTCATTACGACTGTAATGAATCGCCGAAACCGGCGCACACGGATGTTTTGTTTTCTGCCACCATATAAATGGGACCACAGCTGTCAGAAATTGCATCGGTGATCTCCTCCTTCGCTGCATAGCGGCCGCACCGCTAAGCAACCGTGGTGGCCAAGCTGGGTTACTGGTTACTGGATTTTGCTTTGTAGCGTGCAACTCAAACGAGGTTTCGCGGCACCTCTCAGGGCAGGGCGACGATCTCTATTTTTATTGTGTCAAAGGCATTTTGCTGCTCAACGGGTAAAATGTTACTCCTAATCGTCTAATGGTGAACACGAGAGAACATACTCTATAGTGTGACTTCAAAGAGAGAGTAAAGGCAGGGTGGCTACGAAAAGCTCGAGACTGGGTTTGATGTGTCCCCCTATTTCGTTGCGCCCACGTCGTCAGGGCACCTCCTCATCCTCGGCTTCACCCCTACAATATCGCGTCACGCGCACAAATGCTCGCCTTACGCATACACGTTGCTCTATCTGGTAACGCTTTGCAGAACCCCAAACATTGCTAGACACCCAGCTAGCTGCAAAATGATTCACCGAGCATCGATTACCACAATGCGTGGAATCTGCATTTCTTTTTTTTTTTTTTTGAAGGAACAACGAACCATATTATAAAGAAATCTCCCTTAATTGCTTGATGTCTATTGTTTGCGCTGGCTTTTTTTGTCTTGTGTTCTGTTTTACTCTTTGCCCGAACATTTTCTCGCGCCTGTATCGATGTCACACATACCCTGCTTCGAGCGTTCCCTCTTGTACGTGTCCCTTTCTTCCAATAAATATTGTTATCCGATCGCGTTAACTGCACTGCCAGTGGAGGCGCGCATGACCATAAGCTTGCAACAGCGCACGTGCGTATCACCTCCACGCATGGGGTTGCGCAAAGCAATCTTGCTTTTACCCCGTTCGCTCGTGAATCCTCCTCTCTGTTACCGTCTCGCTGTAGTCCTTCGTGCCATATCACGCAAACGAAGCGTGCACGGTTCGCCTCCAGGCACGCGGCTCATGTACGCAAGCCTCACCGAGTACGGGGACACCGCGGGTCGGCTGGACTGGGTGTCGTCTCGTTATCCATCCGTGCGCCATCGGCGCTAGCGTGGCTACTGCATCTTTTCGCGCGATCGCTTTGGCCCTGGCCCTCTACCCTCCGGGTGTGTTTTCTGTTGCGTTATTTGTTGGTCTTTCTGTCGCTTCACTTGTTCCTCGGATGGGTGATGTTTGTGCTCTCGCAGTCCGCGCCGGGGCGCCCTTCGGCCACTGCTCGATATTTCTCCTCGCTCCGGCCAACTATCATAAAGTGGCGATCTCCGGCGCGCGCAAACAGTGCAGCTTTTCTTGCAGCGACCTGAGAAGCTAGGATCCGATGTGCCGGTGCGGCTCCGCTTTCTTCAATCGCTCGCGAGTGCCTCGCACGCGTCTCAGATCGCCTTAGACACCGACGAAAGCAGGCATGTATAAAAAGAACGGAGGACAAGAAAAATGTCTTATCTATACTGCGACGAGAAGAACGAGGGTCTAAACAGGAAGGCGCGCCTTTCTGACATCCTCAAGTAGCACCCCGCTTTTCTTGCGAAAAAGAAGATACTTGGAAATATCCTGAAGTCTGTTCACATTTCCTCCGTCCTGAATCTCGGCACATATATTCACTTACAGGGACAGCGGCGGTTTCTTTCTTCGTGTATACCTCTTTCTGCTCACGACCATTCTTTTCAAAAAGACTAACGAAAGCTTCGCTTCTCTTGTTTTTGGCATTCAGCAGCGAAGCTACAGCATATGCCGTGTTGAGGATATCAGACGCAGTGGCTCAACAGCTACGGCGTTCTTCTGCTGTGTGTGAGGCCGTGGGTTTGTTTTCCAGCCATGGCGGCCGCGTTTTCTTGGGGCTCGGAGCGCCAGAACACCCGTACGCTGGAATTCCGGAAATTGATAGAGAGCCCCGTGTGCTCCCATCTATCCTGGAGCTCCCTGCATGTCATTGTATTTGTCCTAGTTTTGGGACGCTGGCTTTAGGCGGTTAAAAACCGGTTAGCTATCAGTCATCGCCTTGACTAACCCACTACAGGCGCTGCTCTTTGAAGCTTTTGGTGGTGCGTGCCGTGCTGTGGGCTTTTCTCTTGAACGCATAATTAACAACGTGTTTTAAGAAAACACGGTGGCAAATTGTGTGCGTGTTTAAAAAGAAAAAAAAGAGAAAGAAAGTTGATTGGGGCTGCACGCCGTTACAAAAGTTCAGTAACGTATTTTACTTTTTGTTCATATTTTCTTTAGCTTGCGAAGGTGACGCGTCATAGCCTTCTGACTATGCTTTTGGGACCGTTAGTATTTCGTATCTACCAGTCAATTCGCATTACATTCGTGCACATTAGCTCCCGTTTTTTTTTTTTTTTTTTTTTTTTTTTTTTTTTTTTTTTTTTTTTTACAAAACGTTAACTTCAGTGAACAGTTAAGTTCCTTGTATAGAGTGGATTCGCACCTACGCTTACCGCTACGGACCGATGATAACTGGGATATAAACTCGGAATCGTTGTTTAATGTTAGAGGTGACATATGCAGGCACTTTTCTTTATCGTATACATCGTGCACATTTGCCTTGTTTTGAGTCTGGCTAGGCATGAGAAAATATCGAACACCTTTCATCAGTTTGTCCTTGGTACGAGTCACAGAGAAGTGTTTTGAACACAGAAGTGAATCGACTTGCAGACCACCCTGTTAATATCGAAAAACTTTTTGGACCGTGAGTTAACTTCGCTAACATAAGCAGCCTTGCATGCACTGAACGCAACCACGTTAGAATCTGGGGGCCACATGCATGACACTCGCTCAGGTTCTTTATTCGTTCGCAGCCGACGGTCGTTTGTGTTCTTAGAACAGCTCTGCTATTCGAGACAGGGACCGCTGGGGATGGCGCACTTCCACCACGGTGCCCAAGATATATGGGCACTTTACAGACAAGCGTATGCAATGAGAGGCCAAGCAGCCGCCTCACCGCGCGCATGTCGTTTAGCGGCATATAGGCGCGTTCTTGTGGGCTAACACAAACATAGGCACTGCCGGTGGTGGCGGCATTCCCGTTGCGGTGGAGGAGATACACAGTTTACGCCGTCGAGCAAACGTATGTAACGGCAGACCTGGCGGCAACGTCGCGCGCGAGTACGATCCTGCAGCATGTCCGGGGTTAGAAGCTCGCGGGGCATGTCGTTACACCGGGCCAGCTGCACCGAGGAGTGTGATGTTCGAGAAAGAGGGCCATGTGGAGTTCAAGTGATGTTGGTCTGTTTGTTCCAAAAACCGCAGTAAAGAAGGGGGTGGTCACAGTGTGGATTGTTGATGGCCCCGCCTACTTTGAAAGGAACTGATTGGTAGATTGTGAACGAGGAGACGTAAAGTAAGGGTACCGCCCCCTATAGGTGACTGTTTGGACATGTTGGTAAGACATGAAAGAACTCTATGCGCACGAGACGAGGACAGAGAAGAGGCTAATTAAGACACACGAGCGCAGTGTGTCTCGTTCGTGTGTCTTAGCCTCTTCTCTGTCCTCGTCTGGTGCGCATAATGTTGTTTCATGTACCGCCCAAATTCGCAAGGGTACCTAAATGAGTGTGTAGACATAAGAAGGGGGAAAGCGAGTGAGCCGATAATCGGCCGCCGCTAGTCAATGTATCCTACTTTGTTCTAATAAAACCTATGTATACCTAAGTCGATCTCCCCGAGTGCAAAGTGTCACCGGACGGCGACGAAGACGCTTTGAAGAATCGTCGGTATGGAAGACTTGGGAGAACATACTTTAACTCCATGCTATAACACATCAACACAATGATCTTAAGATCTGCTATTAAGCTTTTATCGGTGTTCCTATATAACTGATGGAGCGGTGTCAAAGCATTGACTTAGAGCAAGATTTGGTCTACTCTTTTTTTTTTTTTTTCAGTCGTTTTTAAACTCTGGTATCCGTTATTTTTGTAGCTGGTGGATTCTTGTTCTTTTTGCGTAAATGAAAGCGTGAATTTGTGTTTGTGTTCGGCTTTCATTATGTTTTTGATATGTCGTATCGCAAAACTTGGCTGATTCTGCTATCCTCTCCTCCCAGCCCCCCCCCCCCCCCCTTTTTTTTTTTCCAGTTGGAATGTGGTTATCTCGTGTATGCTAGATGACTGTTTTCTACGGTCCTCTAACACGCTATACAGGCAGTGTTATATTTCTCTTTCTTGTGCCATTTTCTATATATTATGCGAATGAGTACACGCGTTCTGTCGTGAACTGCTTAATTGCTTTAAGGACACGTTTCACGTCATGTCATTCATTCATACAACAATTTACAACTGTGGGGAGGCTCGCGACATATTTGTCGCTTTCGAGTGTTCATTCGTTCCGGAACTGTTTATAAATTCGCGCTTTGATTGCGCTATACTGACTGCCACTGACCACGCTTATGAATGGCCGTAATCTGTATAGAGATTGTTTTCGCTGGATTGCATACATTTTTGGTATTCACCGATCACCACCGGCTGATTCTGGGGATAACGTTGGCGGTTATTCGTGTGGTAGAGAATCCAGGACGCCTCAGCGTCTTTCTGTCAGGCCGTTATCCAGACTGTATGTACCCGCACCTGTATGTATAACAACGCAGTGGTTACCTGAAGGTCGCCATAAAATGCTGTAGAGCCTCTGCGTTTTTCCACGCAATCAGTGCTTTCACTCAGTGCTGAAAGTATACTCGGCCAAGATCCGAATACAAACGCGACTTCAACGGAGCGCGTTAACGCTTCGCGTGTGTATGCAATCGGGCGAAAATCAAACTGGAGTGACAACTTTACCTTTGCGAGACCTCGATCGGAGACCGATGTTCTACAATCGCATTCCGTGACACATTTAAGAGCGCAATCTATGCAGCGCTTCCGTAGCGATGCTATCGGCAACCGCTGGATTTAGATCTTGAAAAACGAACGCGGCGCGTGTGTGCTCGATTCTCTCAATGCTGGTCTCGCTTGTCGCTTACAACCTGCTCGCTCAGCCATTCGTGTTGGCGGTTTGAAATTGTGCTTGCTTCTATAGAGCAAGCCATTAGCTTTATCGCCGTGTTCTTTCCTACCAGTTAGGTCCTCTTTGTGCCTTCACAGAAACACAACCTTTGCGCGTTCATAAGCGATGAAACAAAAACATCAAGCAGGGAAAGCGTGCGCATTCCAACCGCTGGATGACGTCTCCAGTTTTCCTTGTTTCTTTTAGGTTATGACACTATATCGACACGCGTGCTTACGGGAGCTCGTGCAATACCGTCAGGCCCAATCACTTATAAGTTGCTCGTCACGTTAGGAAGGACGAGATAAAATATTCAAACTATATGATTTATTTCATACATGCTTCCTCGTTGTCCTAATGTAGCATACGATTACCAAAGTAAGAGAATCGACAGTCCTGTAATGCACCGGGACTCTGTGGAAACTCACCGCGTGGCATTTTCCATGCCCTCCCTAAAGAAGAGATCGATGACACGTACAAGAAGCTTATTTTGGTCGTTATTGATTAACACTTTGCGTAATCAGGGTCACGCGCGTGCGCAGCTAGATGCCGATCAATAAGAACGGTTTATTTGAGAAGGTTTGACGACGTTTCCAGGTAAAGGACAGCGCTTGCTGACGTTTATACTCATGCGCTTGTGCACTACAGCAGAGGTTACTCTTTTTCAACTGAAAAAAAAAATAATAGTAATACATAAGGTTTGCATGGTGTTCGCACTTCACGACTGAATTAGAAATTTCAGTCGATAATTACCACAAGGAATTGCACATTTCCAACTTACCTCTACATATACTTGCACGACAATTCGCAAAATTATCCGCAGAATGAAAATAAAAAGAAAGAAATAGTACAATGCCTCCGGCATGGGTATAGTAGGACGTGTAAAAACACTGTTTTGTATGACAACGACTTCGCAGCACATTGCGCAAAGATCGTTCTCCAAACGGTGTTCGTCGGTTCAAGCGCGCATATCTTCCATTTACATCGAAAGTATTATTAGCGAAGGCTGCCGCCCGATGACAAACAACTATTGAGAACAAAAACATTTGTCCATTCCGTCCCAGTTTACTAGGTAATCTTCATTCCAGAAATGTGGTAACAATTTTTCTCGGTGTATTTTAGTTCTGGCACTAATTAAATATAGCGCACACAGTTCCGAATGGTGTGAGTTAGGAAAGCTGGCAGTGTGAAATAATTAGGAACTCACCAGCGTCCGCATAAACCAACCGGAACAATAAAAAGAGCGAGCGGTATCTGCTATCCTTGAACTCGTTTCTCTGCGCTTTGCGTGTGCTGGCATTGGTTAATAAGCACTGGTATTTTGCTTATTCACATATGGTACGAAGGGAAGCCCTCTATTCGTGCTAATAGCAATACACCGCCCTTTAAGGACCGAAAGTTTGCGCATCAACTTCGGCAATCCTATCCGTCGGTTGCGTTTTGAGCCCAAGTGCGCAAAGTCAGGGAAAGAGGGGACCCAGAAATGCCGGCACCGCCGCACGGTGCGTTGAGCTCTGCGGTTGGCTTTCCCTCTGAAACCCAGTGCACGTGGAGAAAGCATCCCTAAAAGTGGCAAGGGGCAAAGTTCTGCGCAAAAGCCATTGATCTTTTTTGGTTGTGCATTGCTAACGGAAACTCAAACATAAGATTTGTTTCTTTTCTTTTTACCATTTTTGTTTTACTAGTTATGTCTTGCTAGCGTGATGAACAGCAAGCAGCAAAGGCGTACTCAGGTCGAAGTGGACGCCCTGGACGTCGTGGTCTTCTCATGCTAACTGCACAAGCCAAACAAGTTCATGTGCAACCCGGAAAGCTGCCCATTGCAATCTACTGCATATGCGCACTTTAAATCCGCCATTTCACACTGTACGCAAGGGTCACTAAAACTGCACTGCACACCGCACGAGGCATTCTGTTACCTTCTCCCAACATAAATTATTGGGCTGGTACTAAATGATGTGGTATTCTTGCGTAATATTTTGCTTACATGCAAGGGCATGTCGGGATGCATTTACAAATCGTGAACCCAGCTTGATCTTCTCGGGAATACGATTGTGATCATACTTTGTCGCGAAAACACAAGTGGGCAAAGAAATATATCGAGGTAGGGTTCTAAATTCGAATGCGTTGTTTGTTAACTCAAAATACGCGAGAAATTGGTTGCTGCGCTACCCCATACACAAACTAACGCCATCAAAAAAAGAAAGAAAAAGAAAGGAAAAGAAAACACCAATACACAAGCACGACATCCCCGAACAAAGTAAAAAGCAAACAAAAACAAAACAAAGAAACGGTACTAGTCTATACTGAAAATTAGTAATAATTTGCTTGTCTTTTTTTATGATGTAGTTGTTGATGGTGGTGTTTTTTGTTGTTGTTGTTTTTTCTCAAAAGCAGAGGAGGCTATGGTGCACGAGAGACGTAGTTAATAACTGAAAAAGTGTCACGCACGCGCCCATCCAAGATAGTATAAATTCATGCGGTGTCTTGTGAAATTGTTGCAAGCAGTCAGTGTAAATCATGCTTACACTTGTGACAGAGGTGTAACGAACCAAAGCTGTAAATAAAATTCGTAGTGGTTAGATGAGCTTACTGTCCACAAGGAAAATTCTCATAGCAGTCAAAACATGTCTCCGCTTCGTGAGTCACCAAGGTGCAAATATATTTGCGACCCCTCGACGAATCGCAAACAAATTGCAGTCACAAAATTATCTGCAAGACACTCGGTATACAGTCACCGAGAATGAACACAAAATTCTGCACATCAGTCCACAAAGCCACAGAAGATAGTGAGACAGGAATGCGCAGAAGGCAAGCGTGTACACTTGCATAAATAAACAAACATGAAATATCACATGCTTTTACTTACACGACAGATATATCATCCCTAGTGCTGGGATTTATGTATTAGAGAACTCTAAATATTACTATCTATCTTAGTGGTTAAGCCTCTCCCGTAAATGATTCGTATTGTGGAGTGTTCATGAGAAAGTTCTCCATGAAAGCATCTTAGGTGTCGCGTCGCAGGTGCGAATATGAGGACCTTTAAATTGTCTCTTCTCTTTCTGTGTTGTTCAGGCAATAAAGGTTCCCCTAAAATTTACTAGATGAAACTATCCGCCAGTGTCTACGGCAGCTGAAAGAATGGCGGCTCAAGCAGCACGGCAATGATGACCAGTATGCACGGGTTTGCTTAAACTTTCTCCTGGCTTCAAACGGCTGTGCGACTTTGCAAATCGATAATTTTCAACAAAATATTGGGTTATATATTGGACGTTTTGAGATCGATTTGCATGTGCGGACAGACTTATTGCTCCGTCGCGTTTAGAAAACTACGACTGCCTGAAAATTCAGAAAAATAAAGGGTAAAAAAAATCAAAACCGGCACAAGGACGTCCGAAGCCGCAAGCACGAAGATGGTAGACTAATCCGTCTGCCCTTCATTTCCATAGTATTGATCGTAGTTGCCTGTAGTAACTTTTGTAGGAAACTTTATTATTCTGCGATCGTCTGGGGCAGGTGGGGAGGGGGATGGGCGGGGGGACTGCGACGCTTCTTCAGGTCAGCGTGTACTACAGAGAACGAACTGAGCCGGCTCTCTCGTCGAAGAATGACGATAACGTGTCAAGTGTCATTTCTTTCTTTTCTTTCTTTCTTTATTACACATATACTTTTCATTTTACAAGATACGCACAATCTGTATGGTCCCATAGCCAATGGCTAGTACAGGGCCCATTTAGAAATATACATATTAGAAACTGTCATACAATTTGGTATAAGTGTAGTCAATTTGGTTAACAAAAAATACAAGAAAATACAACACTTGGTAAAATACACAAAAATAACTGAGTAATAGTAGTACTTAGATTTGCTAATAAGAACATGCTGTGTAGGTGTTAGTATTAATCTATTTGACAGGTTAACAACGAGAACAGGAAAATTACGTCAGTTCGTAATAAACACATGAAAACCTTGATAAATAATAAACCTTGTGCGCGGCTGTGCGAAAATTAGTCGTTGTGAAGCGTCGTATGTGTCGATCCGGCACCCCTGTACTATGTGGCTGCAACATTACCATTTCATCTCCAGTCAGTGCAGCTACCGGACCTCTGGAGTTCTGTTGCTCCGATGGATGGCATTTCTACTTCTCCGTTTTTCCTTGTCTCTACGCGCGCACAGCTGCGCTCGCTGCGTGACTACCCAAGGCCCGTGTGTGTTGAGCTTTTCCTACGTAGACCGCCGTTTTTTTCTTGTTGTTCTGTACCGCTGTCCATCGTGTTTGTACACGTACGTGTAGTATACGTGCGTTGGCAGAGCAAGCTTTCCGCTCACTTTCGGGAATTCAATTCGTGTTCGCTTCAGTCGACGCGCACTTCCTTTGTCATTCTGAGATTCTTGGAGCAGGAAATGCGGCTACGTTCGCGCGTATCTGCGGTTGATTTCAGCACTCAGCGAGAGTGTCGCTGCTTCCTGCCTTCCGCGTCTTGATAACATTTTATTTGTGGCAAAGAAGAGAAGAAGCATAAGCTTTGACCGAGTTAAAGAGGGTCTTTAGTCTTTTTTTTAGCAGTCGTTAGTGATGCAGAAAGTAAGAGAGCAAAAAAAGTTGCCAAATGATTAATTCGAGGTTTATAGCAATGATACTCGCATATCTATATAGTCGAGAACCAGTTTGTTGCGTCTTTCGCACATGAGGAATCTTCACGGACACGTTGTTTAGGATATACTACCCTCTTTTGACATCTATAATCTTCTTAAGTGTTCTTCATCGTTGGTACTTCTTTTCTTTGTTGTATCTCACGCTTAATTTTCATCATCTCACAATCAACTGTTGTGGGAAGGTGAGCGACGCAAGCTAGAAACATTTCCAATATCTTCAATATAAATAAATAAACAAATAAATAAATAAATAACGCCATCTCTCTGTCAGACTCCTCCTACGTGACTCATCCAAACTGCTTGAACACATGATCGCATGGTCGAAACAATGCGTCGCCAAGAATGCGTAAAGACGAGAGATTCGCCTCGGGACGCTTGTGTCAACGCAATAGCGCACTATTTAGCCCGCGTTTTTTGTTTTCCTTCGCGATTTCTGCCGACATTCGCCTCAGGGAGGAAGGGGGGGGGGGGGGGGGGGGGGGGAGGAGAATAGATAGAGCGTCCCAGATCGCTCGCCGTGGGTGCGGCCTAGGTAGAAGGATGCCTCGGTCCGACTCGTACGCACGGCATTGCGCGCCGCACATGATGTCTGTTCATCTCGACCGGGGAATGGAGAAATGCCTGACGCGTGTTCTTTGCCAATTCTGGCAAGGGCGTCCTTCCGCGGTCCTCCTTTTCCTCGCGGATTGGGGTATGCAGATCCGCTACCCATCAAAAAGACAAAAGGAAGGCGCCACCCATTCTCTCCGTTGCCGCGCGCACGCATTGACGGAAGCGCTTCATAGTCACCGTTCCTTCGCGCTGTCTGGCGGGCGCGCTAACTTTGGTTCGCTGCCAGGCAGGTGCCGGTCAGAACTTCCCGGTGCAGAGTCACGGCCTTCGAGGAAACGACAGCCACCTCGTCGGAGCAACCGCGCCTCTTCGCTTACGGCGGTCTTTTTTTTTTTTTTTTTTTTTCGGGAATGGAAGTGGGGGGCAGCGTGCAAAGTCTCGTAACGACGTGGACGTGATGCACGGAGGAGGTGCCCTACCTGATTAACCGCTCCCTGACGGCTTGCCGGTTCCCTCGGGTCGGGCACGCCATTTCCTACCTGCGCGCCTCGGTTCCACCGTCGCCAACAGCTACCGGTGCGAAAAGCGAATGTAACACTGACACAACAGCCTGCGTGACAAACGTACGCACGACGCCTGACGTCTTCGTCTGCCCGTGAAGCCGCGTGCCTTCGCGACGCTTAAGGATCGGGAAACCACGCCGTTTTCTTCGGAAAAATGCTGGCTCGGGTTAGGTCGACAAGGGCCCAGGCTGTGGGATGTAGGCTCTCGGAAACATCGGAAGACTGGAAATGCTAGGGCGAAGGTGAGAGGGGATCTTACGTCCACGTCTCCCCCAGAGGCGTGATTACGAGTGTGCAAAAGCAACCAGTGGGGCCAGCCGGCGACAAGGAAAATGCGAACCACGTCTATTATGCGCATGTAGCTGATCGATTAGTGCCCGCTTTTTGTTATGTTGTTGCCACCTCATTATAGCTATCGGTTTGCCGCCGAAGCGGACATTCGCGTTACTTGCTTACGCTGCAGCACTGTATTCATAGTGCCATAAATATTGCTGGCTTTCCAACAGAACAAATAGTTTTACGTTAGCAACACAATATACAACGAGAAACGGTTACAAAAAACGAATTTACACATGCTTAGAAATAATCCAAGGTTCCTTTTGCACGTTTTTTGTCTCGAGCCCTACAGCTGGCTACACGTCGGTTTTGACTCCTCTGTATCCTAATCTTGGCACATATATAGTAGGAGAAGCTCCCATTTTATGGCTGGCATAGAAATAAATGTTACATGGCAAAATCATAATTATAATTCGAAAGCGTAAGTGTTGTCCCACTGTTGCAATATATGTCGCTGCGAAAATATTCGCTTAACTATGGACAGAACAGTTCAAGATACCGCTAACTCCGTGTCTCCTTTGTATTTTTCATTATTATCAATCGGTGATTCATCCACGTGTTTTCAATACATAAAACACCGAGAAGGGATGTCGATCAAACAAAGCTTTCGTAAAAATCCCTTATCTAAGAGCCGTACACCTGCGATATCTAAATAAAAATAAAAGATGAAAATAAATGTAGTGATCTCACTTTTTATTTATTTATTTATTTATTTATTTATTTATTTATTTATTTATTTATTTATTTATTTATTTATTTATTTATTTATTTATTTATTTATTTATTACGCGGTGCACCTGTTTCAAGTTTGGCAGGGGCGTCGAAAATATATGAAGCAATTTTTGTTTGCATGATTTTCAGCCTAATAGACACCTGCGGCCTCCTCGATGCTCATTAAAACGCGCAGCAGGTGTACGCTTTCTTTTTGCGGTTGTGGCTACCTTCAGTGCTATTGGAGTTCATTGTGGTGCCGACTATGAGTACGACTATAAGACTATAAGGACGAGCACAAGTACGCCGGCATGGAGCTACGGCAAGACACGCCGGACGGATAGCTCCTGTTTCGTCTCAAGGTCTCAACAGGAGTTGCGCACTTTCTTTTAAGCCGCACAAGTAAAACTAACCTAATCGTGTAACGAATTAGTTTTCAACTTAACTAGTCTCGCTACGGTGAGTGTGTTAATTACGGCGTCGTTAAGAAGTACGCGCACGTTCGTCGTGCCTCCCAATTGGTATCCCTGAATACCTTATTTGCTTGCGAAGCGCTTTTGTCTCTCTCTATCTCTTTTTCCGCTCTTTGCTACAGCCTCCCCCATCGAGCGATGATTAGGTGCCACTTAGGTTCGCAAAAATGAATGCAAAAACGGCGGAGGTTGCTCCTACAGCAAGCACGTGCGCAATCCCACTCAGAACGTCAAGGGGGTGCTCAGAACCGCGTTCGCATAAGGTGAAGAGACCCCAATTACGCGACACAAGCTCAGCGACTCCCTATTGATCTTGAGAAATCATTCTTTCCAGGCGTTTTGCGTCTGAGTGCAGTGCTCGCTAAAGAGACAGCTATAGAATAAAGGCGCTATCTAAGTGGCTGTTAGTATCGCGGGCTAGAAGTGGCGTGGCTAGAATAGTGCGTGCAAATAATGCAATCAGGCAGGCTGCTTTGCAAAATCGGGCTGGATGGAAGCGGATGGCCGCAGCTTCTCCGCAGACTGCTGTTGGCGGCCCCTCTGTCGTTTTGTGTGCGTTGCAAGATTCAACGAAATGCGCTAAAGTAAGAACAACAAATAAAAATAAACGGTGGCGTTTTTATCCATTTAAGATGATTGGTGACGTTAATGCGATTATCCATCTTTCTTATGAAGGGTGTGTAGTTGGTGATGGTGATACATTTTATATCTTATGATGATTATTATGAAGATTATTGTACCCCATGCCGTATCCCCATGCCATATATCCGTGAATCGTGAAACCTTATGGGCACATCAGCAGACACACGAAGTAGGAATCTCGCTGCCAACCACAATACCGAGTGATATCACGACACAGTATATTTTGTAATCACTGCACCCTAGTTGAAACTCCGTAGCAACCCCCACTTTACCTAGTATCCCGGCTGCAACTTCGATGCAATGGCTATCCATCAAGCGGCCACGCTAGACGCGGATGTATCTGATCTGTATGGGGCGCTATCGCTTTAACATATTCAAGGCTACATACCATTTGTGTCACCTTAGCACATCCATTCTGGAGGATTGGCCAGGAATGGGCGCATACCAATATCACATACGCACAATGCCGATGTTGTAAGTCGGGGCAGGTACCCAGTGGCCCATCTCCAAAGTAGTCTGAGTAGACAAGTTCAAATCGTGTGGGTACCTGGCCACGCGGGACTGTCGGGGAACGAACGGGCTAACCGGCTCGCCTGTGACACTCTTCGCCAGGCTCCCGACTTCCCCGGGCCAAGCTCACATGATTCCCGACCTCCTCCCATTTCTCTCCTGCCCTATCGACTCGCCCGCCGCGCGTTTCCGCCTTTACAACTCTGTCTATCTCGCGCACACGGCGTCCTCATCCGACAAGCCCAGACGGGCTCTCTTCTTTCTCCCACACGTATACATCTCCTTCCCGAATTCGCGGAAGAGCCACCTCCGCGATGTCACAGGTGTGGCGGTCATCCCAATGGCTCTCACATACTGTGGTCCTGCCCTCCTCCCCACCCTTCCCCCCCCAAAAAAATCCACCAACATAGGTTGGTTTTCAACTTAACTAGTCTCGCTACGATGAGTGTGTTAATTACGGCGTCGTTAAGAAGTACGCGCACGTTCGTCGTGCCTCCCAATTGGTATCCCTGAATACCTTATTTGCTTGTGAAGCGCTTTTGTCTCTATCTCTTTTTCCGCTCTTTGTTATAGCCTCCCCCATCGAGCGATGATTAGGTGCCACTTAGGTTCGCAAAAATGAATGCAAAAACGGCGGAGATGCCCCTACCCCTACGGATGCTTGGTTGACTCTCGCAGCATCATTGCTTGCTGAGCGGTACTTGGCAGCCTTCATCGCTGCAGCGATGAAAGGCGTGCCCGGCGGGACCCTGGACTGAGGGACCCTCTCCACAACTGCTACTCTTACTTTTTATTTTAATAAAGTGATCATCATCATCCGGTGGCCCACGTTATCTACTATGCAAGGCCATACAACAGCCGCAGCGGCAAGTTGTCTATTCGGCCACACACCCATTGACCCATGTTGTCTTGAGAGTAGCCAGCACTCGCCTAGTTGCCCAAGCTAGTGACAATTTCAGTCTGTAGGTGAAAGAGGGCAGGTACAAACGGACAAACCGAAAATTGAGTAAAGTTCCCAAAGAATGCCAATCGCATTAATACCTCTTCGCTAATGCAATTGGCGCTATGGTTTGCGGTCGTTGAGTCCTTAACTGCATTAATTCAGTTTATTTCTTTCTTTCGTAAGTAGAATACAGCTTACATAAGTATACAGAAGGAGGTCCCAGAGCATGTAGCTGAAAGGGGACCTCCTGACAAAAAATATACATTTGTGTTAATATATAACTTAAAACAGCAATGTAGTAATCACTAAGTGGAATATTAGGAATATTAGAGCACGAGAAGCTGGTGTAAGCAAGATGCAAGCTTTTTCTTTCGCGAAAAATTACTTTATGTATGGTATAAAGTGGTTTGTGCAGCGCGTTTCAATTTTTACCAGTTGTTTTGCTTCTCTCTAAAGAAATGCGCATGTTTGTGGATTCTTGAGATGAGAACCCTTTACTTTTGCCACAAAATTATATGTAACTTGGTAAGGAAAGTCAACGTAAGCTTGTGGGGTTAAATTCATATGCGACTTCAAGAACAATGTGGTACAAGCGAGAAAGGACAATAGGGTAGTTCGCCTCTCCCCGTCACTGCAGCCACGGTTAGTCTGTCAGATGTCCTGCGCGCAGGAAATCTGTGACTATATACGCCACACGCTGATGTTTGGCATAGTCGCAGGCCAAGGATAAGTCCCATTACCTCTCAAGGAATCATAAGATTAAAACATGACAAGCTGACCCTTGAAGCATACTTTATTTATTTGCCCCCCCCCCCTTTTTTTTTTTGCGTGTGCGGCATGTGCGGCATGAAGTAAATAAATTTCTTGCCTGCTTTCTCTCTCTCTATCTCTCTCTCTCTCTCATCTTATCCTGCGATGCACAGAATAAAGTGAAGGTGTAAGGGTAGGGTTGCCTCCAAACGCGGACACTTACCTATATAAAAAAAAAAAACAAGCGCGCGCCCACAAACATACACACAGACACATCTGTAAGGTTTTTGTAAAATTTATCGAAAACAAGCGGCTTGGTTGGTGCTTTAGGCAGATATCTTGAATGCACAAAAGGACAGTCTGCAGGCCTTGACGTTATATGTTCGTTGCAATGACGGCGGAACTAGGTGTTTCATCTAAGAGTGATATATAATGTAACTTCATATATGGCCTTTCCACTGTAATTTCGTCGGGTAACAAAAGTAGACAGACATTGTCAGAACCGGAAGCCATCCGCATGGGTCACCGCTTTTTCACGCACTGTGCTTTTTAGGGTGCAGTCATCACACCTGTCGAGAGTTCTTTCTCTCAACAGTCATCACCTCTTCTTTCCGGTAACAAGGAAACCGAGGCGCTAATAGGAGCTCCGAGGGAAAAAGAAAACACACCCCGAAGATACGTTCTCATATTCAAGACTCAGCCAATTATTTTCCGCACTGTTTTTGTAAGTCATTCATGGCTCAGTACCTTTCGAGGCGGCCGCTTATTTCTCCAAGAAATGACACACACAGCACCGGTAGGGTATAATTAATGGCTCCGAAGCGAGCTCTATTTCCAGAGAAAATGTGCAGATCTGCGGTACAGGGAATAAATTACTTCACGGGTCGCTTTGTGGTCTCTCGATCAACATTTCCCTGTAAACTGGTGGACAACAAAAAAAAAAAAACTACCTCTTCTTATACCTCACCTAGAACAACTCATTATTATAGATGTCTTCAAAGGCATCTGTGAGTAGGGCAGCTGTCTCTGCAGCTGAAGATGCAAACATGTATACATTCTCTCAAGCGATGTTCTGGCAATTTTCCCGTGTAACATATATTCCGTTGGGTCTTCATGCCTCATTCATAGACCATGGGTGTGCTTGTGCAGTCTTCCCCATTGAACTATTAACCTTTGTCTACTTCCCTTGTGCAATTAGCAAGCAGCTGCCTGTATTCACACAATGAAGTCTTTCCTCGTTTTACCATCTGCCAGCCAAGTTCGTTTACAACTAAGACGGCTGCGATGCATGCGCGAGCATTCAGGACCGAAGCGCGTTTATAGGCGCAACCGGCAGTTACGGTCGTATGCGTCGCATTCTAACCTCGACACACAGTTACGAAGATGCGCATATACTGTGCCATGTTACACATACGCGAGAGGAAGCGTGATAGCCATTGTTCTCGGCTAATCGTGCATGAACCACAGTGCTGCGAATCCGCTAGAGCAGTTACACCGACGGGATATACCGAACATTAGCGCGTTAATCATGCTCGCATGATTCGGAACGCTGACTTCGCGCAAGAATGCATGAGCGAAGCTGCAACGGTGACTGAAAGTTTGAGTGTCGTTGTTGGTAAACGGGGCTGTGCGAATTTGAGTTTAATCAATCCACAAATTGCATTGGTAAATGTGGGAGGCTTACCAGTAAACAAAGGTAAAGAGAAAATAAAACATTTTTTTTTTTTCCTATTTACTCTGCCGCGATTCTCCACTATTCCTTTGACCCACATTATACTATAATAGGCGCTGTAATGGTGCGCCCGCTGTTCATTGGCTGCTGGTTAAGCATTTATTTTCTTGTCGTTCTAAATGTCAAGAAGCAAGAAATAAGTTTATTTTCTAGTTCAAAAAAAAGTAAAGCAATTTTGGACGCATACTCTCTTTTCTTACTCCTCTTTTTGCGTGTTTATGTTAACAAATACCAAAAACGAGCAATACACGTGCCAGCGAAAAACACGAAACGTCGCCGTTTCTTGCCAAGTGGCTGACTGGCTCTTCCGAAAGCCGAAGAAGTGGCTAGTGCTCTTTCTAACGCACCCTAAGTACGCTGCCATTCTACGACTGGCCTGCAGCGTGCATCTATAAGCAACGTCCAAACGCATTTGCCAGCTTATATATATATATATATATATATATATATATATATATATATATATATATATATATACCATATGCTAGGAGAACCTGATATTTATTTTTTCTAGCAATATATTCATCTGTCTCTGACGCCGCCTGGACGGCATATATTAACTCTACTTTCCTTCTGGTCGCAGCGCTTCTGCGATATATCACGTTGTGTGTGCAACTTGAAATCAATAATGGCTATAGCTGAAATCTTTTTGCACAACGGCCGAGGTCGCTTACGCGTCACTGATGCTCTATAAGACCGATCATTTTTCTTCGACGCCTATCGTATGCAGGCGCCGAAGAAAATGTGTCGAAAGAAAACAAACTACAGCCTCTGGAAACGCGGTGCGGCGAAGCTCTTCAGGCGTGTTCGGAAAGCTAATTTAAATGTCAGCATTCTCTTATTAATGCGGCACCAGAGGTAATTAAGGAACACCAGGAACAGAAGCTGCGCTGCATATGTGAAGAGTGAGGTAGTCATATCGTTTCACAAATACAAAACCACATGCAATTTTGTCAGGTAGCCTCCAGCTGATCGATTTCTCGCCTTCGCGCTTTTGATACCTGTTCTTGCGCGTTCGAGTGGCCTATTAGGAGACTACGGCTCTCGCGGACGTTCCCAACCTCCTCTATTTATTTTTTTTTCGTGACTTTGCTTTTACTCTCCGCTATTCTTTCAGTCTTTCCTTTACCCTTACCCTTCCCCCAGTGCAGGGTAGCAAACCCGAATCTTTTCGGGTCAACCTCCCTGACTTTCCCACCCCGTTTATCTCTCTCCATCTCTCTGTTCTTGCGTGTGTCATACGGTAGAATTTTTTTTTTCTGTCATTCTGCTTGTTCACAATAAACAGGGCTAATTGTTTTCCTTACGAGCTCTGAAATGGGGTGTCCCGTTCGCACTACATCTATTTACATATTCCTTGTTTGCCCTCCCTTTTTTCTTTTTTTTTCCGCGAGCATCGAAAAAAAATGTTAATGGAGTTTCCGCGGATACTGTTTGGTATGGAAAAGAACATGTAATGTAATCTTCATTCAACATTAATAACTTGCGTAATTACAATCCTGAGTGTTGTAGCTATCGTCCGGTGCAAGAAATTATCCCCTACATAAACATTTATCTAAAGCTACGATTTCGTAAACTTTTTTTAGAAACCTTGAAACGTCAGCCTGTTCATGATAAATAACATACAGCCCACAGCAACGGGACCAGAGAGAGACAAACTTGTACAAACAGCGCTGGCTTTGAAGTGAATCTTTTCTTCGAAGACAAGCTGCTTCATGTAACAATGACAAGGCTTTCTTATCACACTCTACAATGCTGTGTAAAGGTAATAAATTTATTTTCCAAGGAGACGCACTGAAGGGCTGGTGATACAATCAGTCTTGCACCATTCTGATTCAAACGCTTCTAATTTCTCCTTGGTTAGCTTGTTCTGATGCTTGTGCACCAATACATCCGGGAAATGAAGATGGAAAGTCACACTCGCGGTAACTAAGGGCAAGATTACCGGATATAGCTGTTTAGCCAATATTGTAATTGGGCTCGCTTAATCTAACATTCGCACATCTGCCGAACCGCCAAACCTGTCTCTTCCCACAAGACAATGGACCTGCTCCGTGTATTCTACAAACTGCACCGCGAAAATTGGCTGCTCCAAGGTGAATTCGAGACGTAAAAGCGGCGCGGATGCATAATTAGGTACCAGAACCAGTTCGGGGAATACGTGGAGCCGGTTCTTTACTCGCTCCCATTGTTACGTGGAAAGAGATAGGTCAGGCAGTCTGGCACTTTAAGAAAAAAAAAAGAATAATTAAATTCCGAGGTCTTGCATGCCGTAACCACAGTCTGATGGCGTGAATGTTGCATTAATGAAGCACAATTAAAATATTGCGCAAAACTGATATATGGGTTAATTTCTCGCCCTTCGTTGCCACGAGTGTGATCGCTCGTCTTCATTTCATGAATGTACGTTGGTGCACAAGCATCTGGATAAGCTAACCAAGGAGAAATTAGAACCCTTTTTTATTATAATGGTGCAGGACTGTCAGTAGCCCTTGATAGTGTTTCTCTGGAAATAAACGTAGTATATTTACGCAGAATTGTAATGGGTGATAAGTAAGGCCTCGTCATTTCTTTATATAAAAGACCGATTTTCCAATAAACTATCCAATTAAAAGTTAACGTTGTTTGTACGTGTATGCCTCACTTTGTGCCGTTGTAGAGAGCTGCAAGTTATTGATCACAAATTTGCATTCATTTGTCTATATATAGCGCTAAAGAAGAAGAAATAATGGGGGAAATGCGGTCGATAATAATGAAGGATAAGCGCTCACAACGTGGAAGCTTGGGCTGTAAAACTTGAATACCGGAAAGAAAAGAAGCCTCACCACGCGAAGATCGATATCCAAACCGGATTACTTAAGCGTGTAGAGCACAGCCCGTTGAATAATTGAGCGGATCGGTGCGAGAGGCTGAAGGGCCTATAGGGGCGGCTAGCATGATTACTCCCATGCCTGATGGAAAACGCTGGGTACTCGGGGATGTTCGGCTTGCATCCGTATATACAAGATTGGCCTTGATGAACAAAAAAAATATAGAAAAAAACCACAGAAACGTTAAAGAGGCTTTGTAAACAGCGCGTGTCGCGATCTTGTCCTCTTCGCCCGTCGCAGGCAGCCTCGTGCCAACCTCAAGAGGACTCTGCCTGTCTTAGTGAAAACAATGCGCGCTCTGTGGCTTAGGACAGTAGCGCTGTCGTGCAACGGGTATGTGCAGTAACTGAGTTGAAGCGAGACTTAAGTCGCAGTTATATGCCTAAAGTCAGGTGTATGCTTGAGGTAACTTTCAAGTAGCGCTCCATGGTTCTAGGATAAGCTGCTGGAGGATAATGTTGAATAATGACAAATGAAGAACACCGTAGCATGCACGTTTGAGTACATGTCTCGAAAATGTGCTGGCCTGTTCAGTGGACCAACACCTAGGCAAATCACTTCAAAGATAAGTCTTTTTAAGTAATAGCTCGTAATTTAGTCATTAGGTCATTATTTTTCTTTTTATTCACCCGGCCCTGGACGAACAACGACGTCTTATCGCCTCAGCCCGGGATGCTATCGCGGCCAGAGGATTCCTGGAATGAGGGACCCTCCCACCTAGAGTGATCCACAGCTCAAACGCTCGGGAACACCGTCTCGAAAATTAAAGTTTATTTCATCATCATCATTCACTGATGAAGCTGGAAAACTGCTTTCTTGCATTTCCAATGTGAAAGTAATGCCCGAGCAAACAACTGGCAACATTAGAAGACGAAGAATAAAAGAAAAAAATGTTAGAATTCGAACTTCCTTCTGCAGTTGTATCGCTATGCCTGTGTAGCTGCTAAGATATCCGTTTTTATTCCTGCGCGGTTCAGGCACGGTGCAGGAACGCTGAATAGCATTAAGCTCAAACAATCCGCATTTATGCTGTCATATATTCCGAAGTGGCGCGATTTGCCGTCGGACCTTTCCTTTTGGGGGTCCGGGTACCTATAACGTTACGGCGCCCTTCGTGTCTACTTTCAAGGTTGCACCCCTGCGCACCCAGCTGCGCTTTCACGGCGGAACTTTCGCCGTCGCGTGACGGTGCAGTTAATGCGCGACTGGGCGCTGTGCGGCGGCACGGCCTCTGCCGCAATGACACGGCTGACGCGTGGCCCAGGGCCCGTGTGTGTCGTGCGCTTGCGTGACTCCATCCGTCATTTCCAGTGTCCCAGCGGCGCGCAGGCCGTCCGCTGATGCCTCCGGTCGTTAGCCCCTCGTCGTGCCCAGCTTTTGCGTTTTGGCTGCTCTAGTGTGCTAGAATGTGGACTCGTTGTCGGGTTGCGTCTTTGTTAAGCCGCCAGTTGGCTATACCAGACAATCGAACGACAATCAGTTGATTAGTAATAAGTCAAACAAAACGTAATACATTTACCAAGTTTCACTTTGTTCCAAGTATACTTACATGGAATATTGTAACCGAAGGCCTTGCTGCGCTTTGAGACTTAAATGAGCCTCCCTTTGCAAGATGCTCGGGTCCAAACTTGCTGCTGAGTCTCCGATAGCCATTCGGACGGACTGTCCTCCGGGAACAACCTTCGTGACGCAATGAGGTGTTGCTCGCATCGGAGGTGCGTTCATTTTGATTGACCCGGCCGCGTTTCCTGCTGTTTTTCTCATATCACGCGGAATGAAGCCGTTTCGGGCGGAGAGCAAAGAGCGCGATTCGAGTGGGCCGCCGATCCCCGTCCGCCACATTCGCCACGGCCGGCGAACCGTGGCAGTTCGTGTCCCGCAGCCATTACCAGGAAGTGCCGCGCTGTGCGTATTGTTAATGCCTCACGGAGTCACGGCTGCTGCCGCGATGCCGGTGACTTACTCGAGGAAACACGCCGAGAGGGAGGGTACTTTGTCGTTTTTCGACGGAGGGGAGAGCGAGACGCGCGGTGCACATATAACGCCCGCCAGTCAGCCGCACGGAGGAACAAGGTTACCGCCACGTTGGTGTTTGTTACGCGAGCACGCGTCCGTCATCGGTCGCACGATCTCTCCACGCATGGCCAGCCCTGACAGGCGGAGCCGTTCTCCCGGTGATGTCTCCAGACAAACCTGATCCAGCCGCGTCGGCGGGCTCCTATTCTGGGAAGCAGCATTATGGGAGGCGCGTGTGCGGCGGCGTTGCTGAACGGCACGCGATCGGGAGCCGCTCCAAGGGCCGAGCCGGCGCCCGGCCCAAAACATGCGGCTCCGATGCGAGGCACAAGTGACCCACACCAGGAGATTGACGATGTTAGAACAAGGAATGCCGCTGGAGCCGACCTTTCGACAAAGGGACTTTTATTCGCCTGACGAAGACAAGTTCCCTTGCTGAAACATTAGCTTCAGCGACATCCCTTGTTCTGTTCGTCACTTCAAGCCCCCATCTTCCTGTGAACCTCTGCCTTGTTTTGGAATCCACACCAGGAGAACTATACTGTGTGCGATCAACGCTATCTCGGCAGGGGCTTATTGCACTCGCGCCGCGCGGTAGCCTCTGCGTGGCGATAGTTCTTGGTTCTTTTGTACAAGTAGCGGTACCAAGCGAGCGATGCGCGTTGTTTCAACATTTCCAGACCTGCAAGAGGCGCTCAAGCGCGGTAAAGCAAGTTCTGCTGGTGTCAGTCCAAATTCCGCCTGGAAAGACTATGCGCGTATAGGAGCTGCGCCCTTCTGTGCGGTATCCATCCTCACTGACTTTCACAGTGATGCACCCCATGCACCGTCAAGCCACGGCCGCCCGTCACCGGCAAACCAATTAACAGCCGTGGTCAAACATTGCGCCTTCCGATCGGCTCGTGGCTGTGGTGCCCGTCCACCGGAGGCAACAGTGCCGCAGCCGATCAGAAGGTGCTGTCTCCAGGCCGCCCATTTGCATTTTTCCTGCGGCTTCTTTGCCGAGCGTTGCTATCGGAGAGAGGTGCAAGGCCGTATTTTTATTAGAGATTGCATTTTTTTTTCTTGCGTCTTTGTCAATGCTCTACTTTTTCAGCTACATAAAATAGTTCTTTTTTTTTTTTTCGAGTGCTAAAGCGCTATACTTCGCAGAAGCGGCTCCCCTATACGTTGAGCTAAAGATACCATCACCATCTCTGTTTGCTCAAATGTTTTCTGCCCGCGTAGCCCCTAAATCTCAGCCGTTAGCGAGCACGCGTTTATGATATCCGTTTATAGCAAGCGATATATAAGCAATCCTATATCGGGAAGCACAACCGTGGCCGCGCTAAGAGCATTTTCTCGTCTTTACGCAAGAACAACGTCAAAAAAGGCAAGCGCACGCGTGGGTTCCATGAGCGTATAGATATAAAATTGAATTGTGAACTTTTCCATTTTGCGCCGGCAGACGCATGCTCTTATCCCGCGCCTTTTTGGTCCCTTCTGAAAAAAAAATGGGGAACGATTAATATAGGATTAGAAGGATATGAGTGATTCGTCAGTTTATACTCTACACTGAATGTTTTATTTAAGATGACATTCCACTGGCGGGATTCAATGCCTAATGTACTTATAATGGCGCCTTGTTGAGCTCTGCATACCTCAATCTCGATGAGCTTTAAGTGAGAGCAAGAATGACGTGTCTTCTTCCTTTTTCTTTCCTTTGTTTTTATTACTGTATGGAGGCTTGACGACCTCTTTTTTTAACTGAAGCAGAGCAAATATAGTAGACACTACACTTAGGTTTTGTTTTTGTACTGGCGTCACTATCCACTGTCAGGTATACAACTATACCAGCTTCCCACAAGTACGCATACTAGAATGACATCACTTGTCGAAGGCAGCGAATATCAAATTAGCGGCCGTCGTCTCTAAATGCAACAACCACGAGAAAACTCCACAGCCAGGGCACATTCGTGTCTTCAGTCCCATTGTCCGCAGGCGCACCCTCGCTAACGGCGACGGCAAGAACGTTTTCAGAGCGCGGCGTGCATGCATGCGGTTTGCGTTCTGTTCCGCCATCTGCTGGCGCACTGGGCCCCATCTCAGCCTCGAGGAGCAATAAAGTGCCTAGGGTGCGGACGCGCGTCAATTACGGCGCGCATGCTATGTTTGAATGCGTGCTGCGGCAGAGAGCAGGCGAGGGTTAGACTTGCACAAGAGAAAGGCAGGAAACGCCCGGGTCTCCTTGGGAAAGGTGGCCCCGCGCGATAGGCCGCAAGCAGGCTCTATGTTGCTTCTCGGGACTGCCGAAACAAATAAATGCGCGCGTTGCCCATGTCACACAGAGGACAGGGACTGACGTTTCTAAGCCTTTACGACTTCCTTGTTGACCATGTTTTCAGAAGGACACCCGTAAGACATACTTGGGAATCTCTTAGGAATACATACGCCGAACACCCGTAAGAGTTCTCAAATGTCAATCACTCCCTAAACCCCTTTATGACTCGGTATTGCATTCGTTTTGTTTCCACTACGACACATGAACAAGGACCATATCTTTCTCGGAGAAGTATTCTCTTTTTCGATTCTATTAATTTTTTATCACCCGTCACTCGGAATGGCCGATCCTGAAAATACAGTAGGTGGTGCTTCGCGCTAGCCAATGTTCAAGGGCAACAAGGATAGAAAATGAGAAGAATCGTTACAAAATACGGCTCCTCGGTAAACTTTCATCATATACCATTTGCCACGCGGTCCGTCTCGTTTGTCGCTCTTTTCCTTGCTGAAAATAGGGAGCTTAACAATAGGGGCCCCCATGCTCCAACCAGCGGCCGCTTTGCGTTCCCGGCATGGCGTGGACATGTTTAGTTTATAACTTTCCCGGTTTACGTTAGCGTCGCATCCCCACAGCACTCGCGCGGCGACAGGAGGAAATGTTACAAAAATAGGGCTTGAGAAACAAAATAATAAATTATACGTACAATTGTTACACATTTCAGACTCGCTTAAAGGTAATATATAATTGCCAATGAGGAAGAGCGTAGCTAAAAATTAGCCTTTGAGACGTCTGCAACCAAGGAAATCTAGATTAGGGTACGCGAACCAAATCCCATTTTAGGCTGACGAGATCTCGCATCACCAACCGATCTCCGAAAGGACGGTGATTTACCGTTCTATCTTTGTCATGTATGTGAATGAGAGAAAGCGATAGCCTACATCATCATTTCTTTCTTATGAAAGTTACGAGTTACTCAGAAATCAGGTCATATTTGGTGTTGGACGAGAGATGTCACTTCGGCAGAAGCCGTGATGTTTCTGCCTATAGGGGCACCTATATATGCTATATTTCGCACAACCTCTTAATAGCATATTCATAATTCACAATTTATATACCAGAGGCACAAACATAGACATAGGCGGGACGCAGACGTAGAATATATTTAGAAATTGAAATTCCGAAAGGATACTCGTGTTGAGAATAACTTAAAAGAACACAGTGCTTGTGAGATGTGCGCTGGAGCGTTGCAGCACGCGTCTTATATTTTTACTTCCTGCTCAGTCTTTCTAGCAACGCTAGTGGGATTTATATCCCGGCATGTGTTCACGTTTTCCGTGGACGCATTGGGTAAACACAATTGTTACACATTTCAGACTCTCGCTTAAAGGTAATAATTGCCAATGAGGAAGAGCGTAGCTAAAAAATGGCCTTTGAGACGTCTGCAGCCAAGGCAATCTAGGTTTTCTGAGGTATTTTCTTTGCAGCTGTTAACAGTCTGCCTTAATGCGTCGCTTTTCGTCTGTTATACTTGGCCTTCTCGTTGCAATTTGTATCTTTATTCCTGCAGAGGAATAATTTTACGAGTTTTCGACCGACATGAACGCTCTTTCGGTCACGTAAAGGATTCGATATGTTCTGATTTCTTGAAAACACGGAACGACGCTATCGCATTTCCTGAGAGCGCTGCATTCGTGACCCTACACGCACCAGTAGGTTCAGCGCCACTTGTGAATCCTTTACAGAAGCCCACTGCCATCAGCCCTCTGGGCGTGCGAACTCTTTTCCGAGAGCTCTCATCGAAGATAAATGATCCACAGCACGGTACGAAGACCAAGTATAAAGAAAACAGCCATGCGCACGGCTTACGCAATCTTGACTTCATCTGTACAAATATAGAAAGCAGGCTGCGTCGACCAGGAGCAAGTAACGGAAGGGTTGCCCTCGTTCTTGATTTATTTCTCTCATGGAGCTCTTTCATGCTTACACTCGCCCTCGTATAGTTATTCTGAGCCTCATTCCCTCTCGTCTGCCACACGCGCACTTTCGTAGCGAGTAAAGCTCGTCGCCGTTGCCAGCAGCGCTACCCCCTTTCCGCCACCCCAACTCAATGGCCTTTCAATCGTTTCGCGCTATTTCATTCGGACCACTGGTTTTGCTCTTATTCCTCTTTTCCGCGTGGTTTCCTTTATCGGTGCCAATGCATCGGCATCGCCTCCTTTCCCCGTCACGGGGCGCGGGAGCTGGTGCACATGCCCCGCGGTATATAGCGCTGGCTATTTCGAGAGCCGATGGCCATCGCGCCATGCTTATGTAATTGCGGGGCAGCAGGCGAGTGGAACGGCGGGCTTTACCCGCGCCCTTCTTCCCCGCAGAGTTTGCGACCTGCGACAACGGCGACCGTGCGGACGTGGAACCGAAGATCGGGCGCGCTTACGTACAGCGCCCCTTGCTCGTTTCCGCGCTTCACGGATTCCTCAGGAGCACAAAGGTTCTCGTTCCTAATCGAGCTGTCCTCCGAAACGCCGCTTCTCCCAAGGCGCATCGGGTGGCCGCGCCGCGCACGTGGGGATTACCGTTTCCGTCTTCGGGAATCCCAGTCGGCCGTTTATTTTTACGAAGAGGCGCACCGCGGCTACGCTTGCGCGCTGTTTGGTCTCTCTGGCAACCGGCCCGCTCGTTAAGTTCTCACATTCTCGTGGCTGTGGCCTGATCGGGACGTCCGGGAAACGAAAGACAATGGACGAGCACGGACTCATGCGATCCGTTCCTTGCGCACACACGCACGTAAGCGGATGCTATACATGCGCTAATGGCCGTGGCTTTCGCTGCAAGTATAATCGCAGCTGTCGTGGAGATTCTCTTGTGCGCATGGGGCTGCAACCGTCCGCTTTGCGCGTTTGCCTGTTCTGTATATATATACGGGTTAAGCACACACTATACAAACGGGGAGTCGGCACATCGCCTGAACGCGCATTGTTGTTATGGTTGTGTTTGTCTGTTTACCGACTTATCTATATTTATCTCTCTCTCGCAGTGCGTTCGCGCATGCATGAGCACGTGTGTCCTGAATATGTGCTACAAATACATTGACATTCCAGTTAACAGTTTTGAAAAAGCGTCTACGACTTTCAGTGACCGCCCAAGCATTCTTGAGTAGATCTTAAGAAGATTATAGTTCGCAAATGTCCGAGGATTTCTACTAAGCAGACGTGGCTTCGCAATTGCTCAGCTTTAATTTTGAAATTTAAACGTGTGTCCTAAAGTGAATAATTAAAAAGGTAATTATAAATATTTCTAAGTAGCTACCTCTTGCGATTTGTCGTCAATTACTTGAAGCCTCTTCAAGTAATCCGCATCCGTTCAAAAAGAAAGAAAGCACGGTATATAATACAGTGCACGGCACATTGATTTAGATCCCGTTGGCAATTAAGTAAACAGTCATCGCTCGCTCTGACGAGACCTTCTTTTTCGCACTTGCACGACCATTGTGCGCATGCGTGAGTTGCGCGAGAGATTGACATGTTAGGACTCGGCATTTCGAAATCAGCATTTTTCTAGTTCTACAGGGGGGACGTAGATGCCTCTTTAGCGGCCGCTGACCAATGAATAATGACACGTTGTTACTGCGAATTCGTTTAGTATTAAATATTCAATTGCAAGTCATACTGAACATCTTATTCATGTCAGGGCGGCGCATACGCAGCGCGTGCCCATGTGGAACGTACTCCTCCCGTCGCCGACGGCCATGCCACTGGCTGAGCGCCGAAAAAGCATTGCCAATGGCCAATCCTTATGCGCCGAGCGCGCCCTTGACACGAGCCAACTACGGATGACAAAAAAACTGACGCTTTGGAATTACAGACTCTCTGTCGGTCAATATGATCCGTTTGGACGGATATTTAGGCGGCCGACGCACCAAAGCGTGTTATCCTCGACAAACGCACATTTTGAGGCGCAACACAGGTAAGATTCCTCAGCAATAATTTCCTCTGTGGGAACATTTCGGGTCGGGCAAACGCAAGAAAGCACCTCTCGTCTCGTTCTGTCACCGTCTGTGCGCGTCATGTGGTCGCGGTGCGTCGCAGCGATCGGCGTCGGTGCTCCATTGTCTCGTCGTCGCGTGCGATGCGCCGGTGCGCGGCTTTCGCAGCGGGCGGCAGCGATCGGGCAGAGGGCATCGGCTCCTCTATTTCGGTCGGCCGCACTCGCCGGCTGGAGAGAGTGTTTACAAACCGGACCGAGGGCTGCTGCAGAGTAATGACTGGCGAGCAGGAAGCGAGTAAGGAAATGCACTTCCGAAACGCTCCAGGAAGGAAGTGGCGGTAACCTCTGAGCGCTTCGGCGAGGGGGACAGCTCGCACGGGCCTACAAGGAGCGCCGCCGGCTTGAGCGCACTCCCCGAGAGCGAAAGGTCCTCGTCACCGTGCGTCTATGTTTTATATATATTTTTTACCTTCCTCCGCACTTCACGGTCTCGGAGCTGGCCAGCTTGCTGCCACGCGGAGCACCGTGGTCTTCGCCGCCGCTTAACAAAACATTGTGTTTCTCGCGCTTGGAAACGAGCCGTTTTCTTTCGCGAATGGAGTGTGCGGTTCACGTCGGTGGGCGCTCGGCTCGGCACGGCGAACGTTCACGCGACGAGAGAGCCATTGTGTGGTTCTACCTCTATTTGCTCGGCACGCTTTCACCACCAACTTCTTCGCTTCTCTTGCCGTTTCTTTTTATTGACTCGAACGCGCTGTTCACACGGCACTTGTGCACGTTTTTCAAGTCGTCACTCTTCTATAATATCCCTGTTGAACAAACTACGAAATCGCGCGACAAGTTGATACAATAGGCTTCGACATCACAGGGTAAGGGCCTGATGCATTAGTCAGCATGGTTAAAGCCTAATGGAGGAAAATCTAATCGTGTCGTCAGTCTCGGCACAGCCACGTTCCAGCCATATGGCCCCTGTGTGGTTACGGCGTCTTACTTGACCAGTACTGGTTATCGTAGCCTTTCTCTGCACGATTTCTATTTATTACGCATACAGTGGTTCAGCTTAGCAATAGCAGGCCGTCGTTACGTATACGAATGGGAAAAAGTCGTATCCGCATGCCATCACAGACGTAGCCACCTGCAGCGCTAACCCGCCGTTAGTTCCACGAACATCGTTTTCGAAGCACCACTATCGCCCAAGGCGCCGAATAGCGCAAACGTGCCACTGCTTACCGCCGAGAATAACCTCGTTTGGAGGCACCGCCTCTCCGTTTCAGCTTACTTGCCTAATGCCACGTCGCGGGCTCCGCTGTGTGTTAGCATTGTTGAAGGCTCCCGAAAGGGGGATCCAGCACGTCTTCCAACTCAACATACTTTCGATGTTCAGGCGAGAAAATGAAGAGAGAGAGTGACACTTTGACGCTGGAATGGGAGTGATTTATTCTGATGACATTGGAACTGTTGGTCGCTGCTATGTCGCCACCACCACTCCTTCTCTACAACCAATAGGTTGTCTAATGATCGAAGGATGATAATATGATGTGATATGAAAAACAAACAAATGGTCCGGCAATGAAGCACATTTCGTAAACATTCTTAAACAACAACAGCCAGCATAGAAAAGAAAACAGCGCAATAATCATTTTGTAACCCGCACAGAATGGTGCGACATAACAGTAACACACACGAACATACAAAGTGTTAATATACCTGAGCGTGTATATCATGTCAATAAAGTGCAAGAATTTAACTGCGAGACAGATTTTTTCCCCAAAATGTCAATTTTACCGCGGGCCATAATAGAATGCAATAAACTACCACATGATGTTTCTATAGACCTTTTCATCGGGCGAGGAGAAAAGGGCGCGCGACGAGCCTTTCCTCCTCTCTGGCTTGTTCGAGCCGGCGGGCGCGGCTTGAATGTGTTGCCGGTCGCGCGCTGCAGAACGATTCGGAGGTGTTTTAGCTAGTTCCGAGTGCAATTTACGGGATGTCAGTTCTTACGAGGTCGTGGAACAACCACTGTGTAGCCTTCAGGTGCAGCAGCAGCTACAGTATCTGGAAATTTCTCTTGCATGTGCAAAAATGCGACGCGCATCATCATCCGCGGTGTGTGTATGTGTTGTGAACTGTTGGATGTATCGGTTTTCACTCGATGAAGAGTTGGTGTAAAACATTTGCATCAGCCACCGGCATCGTTCTCACGCATTTTAAGTCTAGTAGACTTCAAATCACTATGTCTACGTTAGCCTCCTGCAAGAGGCCGAAGGCTTTGCTCAATACAGCGAGCACTGTGGTTGGCAAGCCAACATGATACACACACTTGCTTCGTGCTTAGATCAGCATTGCCTTTTTTGCCCTGTAAGGCACAATATACAAAGGGGATCGCGTAAATAGAACCCAACAGCTATTTGTAAGTACACAATTTAAGTAACCTGGGTGAATGTGTCGTAAATGACTGAACTTGGGAGACTGAAAAAAAAAAAAAGAGTTCCTATGTCCTCCTTTTGCGGCAAAATAAAACAGAACACGGCATAACGACGCAATAAGACTTCGCATGGTCGTGCCACATGCTTCGACCACTTGGACCGTAAGCTATATAGAACAAACAGATCTATAACACAGCATTTAGTATTGGCTCGGGTGCTCGCACAGTCTTCAGCTGGGCGTTCGACCACTAGAAAAGTGTGATTCACACTGTACGGTATGCGGTTATTATTAACCAAACTATTTTATTTGTAGGCGGAAACCTTGTCCAGCAAATAGGGCAATCGCCCAGTGTATCTACACATAACAACTTGAACGCTTGTCAAAGTAAACTGCACAACTTATTCTCCAGCAGAACGGTACCCATGCACGCTGTTAGGATCGTCAAATGTTTCGTAACTATACTCGTTGCAGCTAAACCAGAGCTTAGAATTACAGTGCTGAGAATGCTGCAGTAAGGTAACATTCGTGAAGCGAATTTTCAGAAATACCTAACCGATATCCGTGGCTGATTGTAAGCTCAAACAAACGCGCGCACCTCGCGCTGGGTGCTCCGTCCGCCCTAACACCAGTAGTTACTCCAACCGCTTAATTACTTCAGGTTTAAATTCCTTCACTACGCCTCACAGGACCGTTCCCCACGTAGAAGACGCCATTTCATGCTAAATAGACCGCGCGAGTGCGAAAAAATCCATCAGAAACTGCCACCGAACGTACACCACAGCATACAACACGGGCGTTCGCCCAAGCCAGCATGCCAACTGCCCATAGATGGCGCCACTGCCTACGCAATGGCGGCGCCCATGAAAAAACGGTCTATAGTTTCGTCCGGTGATTTATTTGCTTCTTTGTTGTAGTGATTTGTAAATACTGCAGGAGTTAGTTACCCATATTTACTATTGTGTAATCATGTGTCTCTTTTTCGTTTACTGATCCTCGGTTGGTAATTTTTTTTTCATATCTCTCTCCCCCCCCCCCCCCCTCTTCCGTACTGTGACACCATCTTTGGCGCTGTGGGTCCCACCCCAGTGCGGTGCAGCAAACCGGAAACTCGCCTCCGGTTAACCTCCCCCCCTTTCCTCTATCTCTCTCTCTCTCTTGGCGCTGTGGGAATGTGTTAAATGGATAAAAATAAATAAAATAGATACAATGTCACATTTTACTCAAGAATGTTAGTAAACCTTTCATCGCTGGTCGCTGTAATGATGCGTTATTCCATGGCCCAAGCAAATTTTCTATGCTGAAAGGACAATTATCATGGGCCATCAGTGTTGCCCTCAATGCACACTGGAAAAGATGCGAGGTCTTCCGGACAGACGTGCGTCCTGCTTTTCCTCTAAATGCAACTAAAGGGGAGTGGGGTGAACAAAGAGGAAGAAAAGCTGTGGAGTGTATGTATTAACTCTCTGAGCTCCGCCATGAATAGGTCGTACGTAGCTGAATAGAGAAAGGAACGGAAGGAGGGTTGAAGAGGTCAACCAGATGCACGTCCGGTTTGCTACCCTACGTATTGTGAACAGACAACACGCGAAAACAGATATAAAAGCGAGATAGAGAGTATCAACTGCATGCGCATCAGAAGCTGCTTGCAAACGGTTAGGTCAGCCGACTTCGGGATTTGCTTCAGTACCCGTGTTGCTTTCACACGTAGGAACGCACGTGGCCATGGTCCTATATGCGATCGAGGAATCCCTTGAGCCTCGCGGTTCTAACGCGGCACGAAATGACCACCGCAGCGGCCAACAGCAGAAAAGGAGGCCGACGGACACGTACCTCAGATCCGCAACTGTCGTATGAAGATGTGTCACACATTCGTGAAGAAAGATTAGGCCTTTGTGACCACGACTGCTAGCCTCAAGCGACATATAAGTTTTAGACTGCAACGGGCGAGGCCTTGTATATATATTCCACCTTTAGGGAAAGTTCGAGAACACGCAGGCGACAATTAGAGGGAACAGATGAGCTTCGATCAGCCATATACTGAAACGTTATAAACGTCTTAATGAAATTTACTTCTTCTTCTTCTTCTTCTCTTCCTTAATCTTGTTTTTATGGAGTATGCTTTACACAGAAGGATCGGAAGTCCGAGTACCGCCGTGGGCGGACCGGGTAGTGCCGTTAAGCGAGGCCATTGCTAGCGATGCCGCAATAGCCCGCCTGCGACGATCCTTATCGAGAGCATAATGTTACGTAAGCCTTTCGGGACCTCTGAGACTAACTTGGCAGCAGGTTATGAAGAGCTGGCTAAAGACAGCAGCAATCATGGCACGGATCGAACGAACACAGTTCCACAGAAGGCATATTTGTACTGCGACGGAAACAATAAAAAATATTGACAAAGAACAGAGTAATTGATGACAGAAGCTTTTCATCGTTGCGTGAAAGGATGCGTGAAAACGACCAATTGCAAAGTCCTACAGCGTGAAATAACACCCGACGGTGCAATTTCTGGAATGATGCCATTATTCTGCCAGTTATGTTTTTTTTTTTTTCATGCTCTGAATAGCCGCGTGAGACACTGGAAAAGGCTAACATCGAGGCCGCGCTCGCACGCGTTGAGCGATTTTGTGTGCAGTATGCAAATGACGCGTAGCAGCAAGCGCCTCCAACCAGGGCTACTTCATTCCAAGTGCTGACACTGTGAATTATTACACTGTAAATGACTTTTCTTTTGCGTTGATCACAGCTCCCCTTTAACTAATGAAAAAAAGTATCAATTTAATAAAAATGAGATGCATACACAAAACGTAAATTCTCAGAACTGCACCTTTAGGTATTTTGTTAATGATCCCCACCTGTCTAATTCAAAACTTTCACACATATTCATAAGTTAAAAAAAAATCTTGAACAGCAATTTTCTTTTTTTGTTATTTACTGCATATATAGCCGAGGGAATGGAGTGCTTCTACTTCTTCAATATACTACTATTTCCATAGTAAGGATACCCTGCCATATAGTATACCTACCGGAGCGACGAGGCGTACCTTTATTTTAGCACTATAGCTGGCTTTTCGTTTATTTTTCTCTAGTATCACTCGCTCGGGTATTGCTGTAAAAGCAGCAGTACGCACGTACAGCTGCAGCTGAAAAAGATGAGCAAAAGTGACCGATCACCCGAGCAGATGAATTGCGGCACGCGACGCTGTTGTGCCCCAGCACGCGGACAACGGGGGTGTCAGGCACTCCCTCTGTGACACATGAATCATGTGGCACTTAAGATACCAGTGTGCACGCGAACAAGAGCGCCGCGTACCGCAATTTGCCTGCTCATGTCATCGGCCACTTGTGCTAATCTTTTCCCGCTGCAGCTGTACGTTTGCTGACGTTCGCGAGTGCGTCAGAAAATAGTAGATGTAGCCACGTATATACCTAGGCGGTGTATGTATATCACCATGATATGTGCGCAGCCTGGGTGTTATAGGCGTGACAGACACCGTGAAAAAACACCGAGACACCGTGGGATGCCGTATTCCACAAGTGGGCATCCCGCGCGGGTTTCTGTTTTTGCACTGCGCTTCTGCGTATGGCGACTAAGAAAGTTCACATTTCCACCATACAATCACAGTCCTCACAACTCTCACATGGAAGGCTTGTTGCAAGCCTCTGCGTCATGTACTTTTAGTATGCTCATTTTTTTTTGGCACTGGCTGTTATTTAGTGTCACTTAATCGTATTCGAAAAGAGCGATCGTGCGGTCTTTAGCAGATGAACAAAAAGAAAGTCATGGTTCAACACGAGGACTAAGAAAAAGGAGTGGCACCACATGGCGCTGTGGTGTTCCCTCCTTTTCTCTTTACTCACCCCAAAAGCCCTTTGCATGCATTACAGGGGGGGATGGGAAGGGGAAGGTACAATGCATAATTAGACAAAATAATAAAAAACATACAAACATTACAAGAAGTGCTAATAACAAGATCAGTACAAGTTAGTACGGGCAGGCAAGGTACAAACCACTCAATCAAAAGTGAACATAAAAAAAGAAACAAGAAAAGAAAGCAAAAAAAAAAGCGTATCAAGAATATATTTCAGAACATAAGTAATGCACTTGCAGGTATGCAGCGGGTAACTGGCGGCTATAGTTAGCTCATGTCAGAAACAAGGCATGAAAGAAATATTTATAACAAATGTCACGGTGCACTTGTGGAAGTGAGCGTTCGCGACTAGAAGGATAAAGCAGCGAGAGGTACCACAGCCGATCGAGCACCGAAACATCTGGATTGAATAGCTGCAGACGGAGGCCTTGGATTCGCGACAACGGCAGCGTACGTAAGTGGAACAGGCGGAGGAGGCGGTTGATGAGCAAGGGGTACGGCTCTAGCGACTTGGTCTTGTATCACCTGACGGAGATCGGGAGACAAGGGCGACTCTGACGCTTGACTGGCTGGCAGAAGAGAGAGTTGGCGTGCCACTTCTTCTCGTACAAATTGCTTGATTTGGTCGAAGATCTGTGGACTGCAATGAGCAGCACTGACACCGTCACTCAGAGCTGAAAGCGCGACGTCCGGAGCGGAAGCGCGGCGCGTATAGAAAGCCGTTGTTTGCGTAGCTCTTCATAGCTCTGGCAAAGCGAGGTGAGGTCGTCGACCATCTGAGGATTCTTTGCCAAGAGCATTTGGAAGGCGTCATCGTCTATGCCTTTCAATATGGTCTTGATTTTGTCCTCTTCGGTCATATCTGGGTTGATACGCCGGCAAATGTCGACTACATCTTCAATGTAGCAGGTAAAGTTTTCGCCCTTTTGTTGGGCACGACAGCGAAGCTGTTGTTCAGCCCGAAGTTTGCGCACAGCAGGGCGACCGAATAGTTCTTGAAGTTTCGTTCGGAATGCTGTCCAGGTAGAGAAGTCAGCCTCATGGTTGCGGAACCAAAGATGGGCGACCCCGGAAAGGTAGAATGGTACGTAACCAAGCTTGTCAGCGTCATTCCATTTGTTGTGGGTACTCACTCGGTCGTATACGATGACAGCCAGTCCTCTACGTCATGATCGTCAGTGCCATTGAATACGGGAGGATCCCGTTGGCATGGCGCACCAGGACAGACGACCGAAGGCGGTGCCGGGGGTGGATCGGTACGACCAGTCTCCTCAGGCATGGGAGATGTGACAGGGATTGTCCGGCTTCGGAGATCCAGGTTTGCAACAGGTCCAGCAACTCCACCAAATGTCACGATGCACTTGGGGAAGTCAGCGTTCGCGACTAGAAGGATAAAGCAGCGAGAGGTAGCACAGCCGATCGAGCACCGAAACAAGGCTTATCTCTCGTCGTCGTTCTCTATCTCATAGCCGCATCCCCACTGCTCCTGATTTCACAGTACACAAAGAAGAATTCGACAGATAGAACATTGTGTTTAAATATATGGTAATTCTTAAAAAATACACATGAAAATCAAGAGATCTCAGTCATGACAATGACTATGTTTGCATCTGTGACTGATTCGACAAAAATTATATATGTTTAACAAATTTGCCAACACTTGTTGTCCCAGCCACTGACCTTGGAAGGAGATTCCGTTCATTAATTGCCAAATGAGTAATTGCAGTGCGCAGAGCTCACAACCATTAAGGGCTAGCAGTTCATGCTCTCACGTATAATTGCAAAAAAAGAGAAAAAAAACTAAAATTAAGCTGTGGAGTTTGACCTCCGAGAAGAGAGAGAAAGAGAGGAAGGAAAGACGGAAAGTTCAACCAGACTGGTTTGTTACCCTGCAGCGAAGGGGAAGGGAGATAAGGGATAAGAAAGGTGGAGAGGAGAGAGAACACTAAGGGTGCGAGCATCCAGAGCCGCACATCAAGACTATATACAAGCCCCGTCAATGAAGTCTTCAATATTGCAGCCATGCTCGTGCCCCTTTCTGAGACTGCGACTCGTTTGGCCACGGTCCAAGGATTTTTGTCACCGATAAGAAAGTACTGCACATTACGATCTTGCGCAACAATGTTTCATGTCAGCGGGAGAGGTCTTGTGGTAGCTGCAACTTCAAAGAAGGTAGGTCCCAATGCCGCACAGTGGATCGACTAAGACTTAATGGAAGGCTACGGATTTATTTGATCACCTGGAGTCTCTTAACGTAGCCTTACAGTGCAAAAAAATGAAATAAAAAAATAGATAACAAAATAAAAAGAGGCGTGGAAAAAAACAAAGAAAAAACGGTTAGTTTAACTTTTACTATAGAAAACTTGCTTCAATAGAAGAAACTGATTATTTTATTCTTTACAGAGTTATTGTTTTCTGTTTATGGTGAAAGAGAGAATTTTTCTTGATTTTAACAAAATTGGTCCCCATACCAAAAAGCGAAAATTTTTTCATCAATACTGTGAGCGAAATGAGATGTGTTTCTCTGTTTACAATCCTCAAGTAACATTTGTGTGTAGCTTCATCAGCCGCACGCAAATGCACGCATATAGCTCTCGTATGTGCCAACCAATTGGTCTTAGTTCCTGAATAAGATACAGCCGCAATCAGGGCGAGTGATGCCGCTCAAAGCATAGCTATACAAACTCGTAGAGTGGCTCGTTAGATGTGTCGCGTAGTGCGAGATGTCTTGGTGCCAGATGTCTTGTGAGGCGGTCACATCTAGTATGTATACTACGCAGCTTGCCTATCCTATTCATGTATGATCTCTTACAATCGAATCTCAACATTTGACTGTTTCGTTCCAAATCAAAGCTGCAGTCATTAGGGGAGTATAAAATACTTCTCTAATGAAATTAACTATCCGCCAACTTTTTTTTTCTGTTAAATCACGACTAACAGAAGAACCCTCAGTAAAGTCCCTATATAAGAAAAGTACCGCCATCTACTCTTTCCTCCGCCGCCTCCTCTCCTAAAGCGCTTGCTTTTTTCTTTACTTTTTGCTTGCGAAAGTCAAGTCGACGGTGGCGCACCTAGAAAGTCCACGTTGAAGCTTTCAGGCCGGGCGCACGCCGCCGCCGCCGCCGGCGACTGCGGCTGCGCAGAGGACTTTCAACAGGGCTCTGAGGCGGAAAAAAAGAAAATATAAAGAAGTGAAAAGCGCGCGCTATCATCGTCCAATCGGAGATACAGGAGAGAGGGAAGCGGCGTTTATCAAAGGATGGCGGTACTTTTCTTATATAGGGACTTTAGTGCTCAGCAGCTGAACGCGCCATAGCCGCTGCGGTGGCCACACGTTGCTAAAGGTACATGCGCACACAACGACCGTCGCCAAAGAAGTTGCGCGCCAACGGCCCCTGCACTCGTTCGCGTTGCCCTTTACCCCACCCAAACTCCACCCCATCGTGCCACGTGCCGGCGTTTCGCATGAAGCAAAAACAGGTGTCGCGTCCTGGCGAACGACCTGTCGCGTCCTTCTTCTGCTTTGGAAGACATGACGCGGCTGCATGCGCATATATATGGCGCGTGCCTGATGGCACCACCAAGGACGTGGCGCTGAGCCGGTGTAAACGACGCGGCCCGTGCGCCCCGAGCGCCGTCGAAGCATGTCCGGCCTTCTGTTTTTCGCTTTGTTCGCCGAATTCTGTTATTTTCGAACGCGCCTTCTTCTCGTTTCGCTCGTCCGCGTTCCGCCGGCGGCTAATTGAGAAAGCTCATCGTGTTCACCGAGCGTGCGCTATGGCGCAATGACAGCTGTAACGGAGACATCACAAATGACAGAGAAGCAGGCACTGCCCGCTCACCACTCGTTGCCCAGTTCCTTTATGCTATAGTTGTTTTGTTGTTGTTGTTGTTGTTGTTTTCTGTGGCCTCGCCCTGTCTGTGCGCTAACCACACTTTCAAGAGTCCGTTAACTTTCTATAAAATAATAGGAAGAAGAAGCATATACTGTGGCTGAGGCTGCAACGTTGAGTTTCGGTGTTAACGTAAAAAAAAGTTCACGCTGACGCAATTGAAGTTACTTTAAAGAATTGAATATTTTTCCTTCTTATTTCTACTTATTCCATGTATGCGTGGCATCCATCGGTGCCTGCCCACGACAATTAATCTTGAAGCAACGGTTTATTGCGTGTTAGCGCTGCGGCGTATATATGTACAATAAATAGCAGGCTATATGTTGACAAACTCTCATTTTATTCCACCCTATAGAAAGTTCAAGAGATCTTCTATTGCATTATTGCTTCGAGCTTTCGGGCAATGTGGAGGCATAAAATGAAATAAGATAACGCGTCGTAAATTTGTGTTCTTTGTCGTCTCACTTGTTCGGTTTCCAAACACTGAGTTCTCGTTTCTTGCGCTTGACTTCCTTGATTCAGGAGCACAGCTACACAGCGGAACGCCATTGAAATGCCTCTGAGCGTCGTTCTGAGCTATGCTTTTGGAAGGAGCTGATGAATGCGTGCGCTGAAACGCGTTCGGTTAGCATTCGAGACGGTGCTATGCAATGTAATTGGAGTATCCAGTGTGACTCACGCAACTGTAAAACATACCGAGACCATCGGCAAAAGAAGACAAAAAAAAAAAAAAACGCGAGAGTGGCTCGAGAGCAGAAAGAAAGCTGAAAATTGAAGACATCGGGGCGCGTGGAATAAAAAGGAAAGAGCACTATCGGTAGCCAGGCGCGCGTAAGCATTTCCTCGACGAGCGTTCGCCCAAGCCCCGCCGATAAATGCTACGCCTCTTTAATCGGCAGTTTAAGAGAGCCAACGCACCTCGCCTGTTCAGACAGAATCCTACGCGGACATCCAGGCAGCTGCCGCTAACTCTGCAGGGTGTGTGGAGGGGCACATTTCATTCCCCTTATTTAGACGGAATGCTTCACGTTGTACAGGCAAAAGGGTGGTTTTGTTAAGTTTTGTAATCAAGTTTTAGTCGTCTTCAATTCGTAAGCGCCCAACTGTAACAAGTTTTATTTTCCTTGAATTTTCTTTTTGTATACATGGCAACGAGTATAGCAATGCCGGCGAGACGCAGATGCACGGCGGCGATAAAACTGCCCGTACAGGCTGCGATAGCGACCAGTGGCGATCCGAATGACATTAGGAAAAGTACCACAGATCGCTGACATTTGTGCCGGGAGCAACTCGACGGAGCTCCCAGCGGTTTGATCGGGCGAGCTCCGAGTGTGTTTGTTTTCTCGCGACACGGTTTTCGTAAAAATAAACCGGCTCTATTGAGAACAGCCTCCACTTCGCAGTTTAGACGGTGCGTCGACTCGTAGTATGATGTTTTGAGTCCCGGGAGTTCGATCGAATTATTGCACTGTTTTTCGATCATAAGCAATGTACCGAATCATCATCAATTATTTAGATTATTAAACCAGAGGAGAGCATATTGAAACAGAACGACGCGAGACAAAGAAGCGCAAAGACAGAGAAATAAACTGGACGAGCGCTGATGAGAGCTTTGAATCCATGAACTATTCTAAATAAAACAAATAGGGTGTAAGGGCGTGAGTTATAGACACATTTACACCCTTTTTCACTTTTAAGAGTGTAACTTATTTTACAGTGAAGGTGGAATTCGAGTCAAATTGAGCAACATTTCAGGGAACCACAAATGGATGAGGCTGGAGCGGGGCGTACGTTTTCAGTGTGTATGCGAAAATTCCGCAACCGAGCGTTTCTACAGTGTGGCCATAATGCCCATTGCAGTACGGTCGCTAAGAGCATAGGAACCGCGAACCTTAGCCACTGAGTCATCGTGGAGGATCGTAAAGTTAAAAATCAGTGCCCGATAGCAATTGTTATCGTTCATCAGCCTGACTTACGCTACCCTCTGCCATCCGCAGCTCTAAAAAAGAAGACCCACATAACTACGCCTGAAATTAAATTCGCGACGTATACTGTATACTATATGAAGTTGCTATCAGGCAAATGACGAGATGTCTCCGCTGGGGCGTATACATTGGCTCCGCGGCGTGGACTGTAGATACTGTGCCTTTCATATTCTGAGTTCCTTTCCTCGACAGCCGCCGGCGTTGTGCGTAGGAAAAAAACCGGGAGACGAAAACCTAGCCATATCCCGTGCATAGCGCTGCCTCTCCTTGAAATGCGCTCGCCAGCCTCCGAGGTCGTGGGCAGGGCAGCCTTTCCCACCATCCGTGCCGCGTTTATGTTTAGTTGAGTTGAGTTAATATGCTGGGCACACGCGCTCGCTTTAAAGTGGAATGACTGTCACGTTCCAAATACGCCTGTGTAGGTACAATTTGATATGCACTTGTGCTGCGTTGCCACTGTGTCTGCTGTTGTTTCAGTTTGCGCCTCACCAGTTCAAGGCGAAAGCTGGCAATCGACGTGAACATCTGTTTAGGAGCGCAGTCATTCCTAGCGACACCTGTGGGACAGACAGTATGACCTTTAATTTTGATTTTCGTTTAGCGATGGTGTTGCTTAGTTCCCTCCCAAAATAAAAAAAAAGAGAGAAAGAAACAGGGGCATGCGCTGAAACGGAAGCAGCGCATATGTTTATTACAATTGTGTCTTATGGCGACCGTACCGGTGGTGTTGTGAAAGAATAGAAGGTCGGCGAACGGCCAGATTGCTTTATCTTCGTCTCTTCAAATAAATCCATTTGTTACGAAACGCATAGTTACAAAAGCGGAAATTTGTCGCATAAAGGGCTTGTTTTGTCTGAGGATTATTGAGCAGAGAAAACCCGAAAGTATTTGTTTAGCGGTTCGCCGCCGAGTTTGTTTTACCCCTCTCTTTGCATTTTATCTTTATTAATTTTCTTTTCCTTTGACGGATTCAATCTGCCTATCGCAAGGCCGGATTAGACTCAAAGAGGGGGATGACATCCGTCACGCGGCAAATCTTGCGTAACGCCACGTGCCTCTGGCGGACAGATACAGTTGAGAGGCTTAATTTCTTGCTTTGAATTATCCGAAGAGGGTCATTATATAAGCGTAAAGGAACATGTGCGTGTGAAGTAGCACGTGTAGTGTGGCCTGGAAGCATCTGACAAAGACCAAAGTCATCGGACTGACGCCAGCGAAGGCTCGGAGCAAAATTACACAGGCTGACGGCATCCCAGTGTAGTCAGGCGCACGCTGTTTTGCTCATCATTTTCTCCGAACCACTCAAAACTAGGTCTCTTCCTCCTGGCTAGGCGTTTGGATGCGCCAGACATTTCATTTCGCGTTGCTTTAGTGCGGTCAACTAGCAGCGCACTCATGTCAATCTCTCGGTGTTTCCTGCGTGCCGGTAGCGCTGGCAATGCACAGGAGTATACGTATATACTGCGAAGAGGATGGAGCTGTGCTCGTGGTTTGTAGTACATGGTTCATAATGGAAGCCTTGACATTTCGCTGCAGATGAACCGAGCTTGCGTTATATGCATAAAAACGTACAGCCTGTTACAAGGTCACTGCCTGGATGAAAGTCCGTTTATTTTCCGCAAGGGTACAGAAATAGCAAGCGCATGCAGATGCCGTTCTGGCACACAAGTCAACGCGACATTGGCTCACAAATATAGCGTCTCCAATAGGTGTGCACTGACTGTCTCCAACCACTGCCTTTTGCGCACACTAAACTGCATCGGGTTTATGCGTGGAGGGAAGCGTATTTCCATCTACTTCTCTGTGTCACGCCCCTTGGGTTCGTGCGATGAGCCAGCACTTCCCGAAAAGCTTGTAGATGTGAAATTTTGCTTTGTCTCCAGTGTAAAGGCAGAAGCAGGGAAAATTCATTAAGGGAAAACCGCTGATTTCGCGTTAGCAACGGCGCTTGTGTGACAGGCGGAATGCGTTGCCAAAAGAGAGGGGAGGGGGGTGAACAGAGGCGTCGGCCCGTTCTGTCCTTCTGGCGCTAAGGACAACGTGTTCAGCCAGGCTGTGGTGGAAAGGACAAGTGCGACGCCCGTTTCTTGTTACCAACGGCTCTGAAACCCCCGCAGTGTTGCCAAGCGCGTGTCTAGAGTGAAAAGTAACGACCGACTGCGGTAGGAAACGAGTTGCGTCATTCCGCGCGGCTCGTGTATAGCATATATAGGGGGTCAAGAACGGAAGCCAATGGCTGATATACACACCTATATATATATATATATATATATATATATATAATATATATATATATAGGCGCGCGCGCGTGTGTGTGTGTGTGTGTGTGCACGAAAAAAAATGAAATCAACAAAACGGGCTGGCCCCGCAATGCTGTGTGGTGGTGGTTGCTATGTTCAGGTGCACTGCTAGATAAACTTCGCTGACTGACTCAACCCCCCACCCGTAACTTGTGTAACGGCTCCGCTAGAGACAGAGCCAAGGGCACGCGCGGTTCCGATCAGTGTGTGTACTGCAGCAGCGCCTTGCTTTTTGTTCGTGTTTATTTCGCGCACGCTTCGACTCGTGCCTCAGCCTTGGCGATATCCGCGTGGCCGAAAGTGAGCAACCGTCCGGCAACCGCGCAGCGACCGCTGCTCAAGGCGAGCCTGCCGTCGCAACAGCAACGCATAACTCGCAGGGATCATGCGTTACTTTTTTTAAACCCGGTAACGCCCCTCGTTCAATGACCAGAAGACGAGGAACGAAAAAATAATTTATTCCACTGAAGCAGGCCGCATCTATACTTCTTAAATGCCATTTTCCATCAAGGGGGCTGCATGTAAACCAAAATTGCAAGATATAGTGCCACCAAAAGATGGAAACAGTGTCTTTTCTTTTATCTCTTCTTCATGGCAGTCGATAGCGCTGCTGCTTATCTGGGACCCAGGTTCCGAGCTTTGCCTAATCGGGCGCCGCTGTCATCGGTTGTGGCGGGGTTCAGAAATGGGACACGGATGCCCCAACGTTCTGGTGGCCCTCCACTTTACTTCTCTCACGCGAGTGAATCAGTTAAGTTCGCGCATACTAAAAATATGAGCTGCTAACCTACGCATCTCACTTGACGTTACCGACGTTCACGATACATATTGCAGCGCACGCTCGGGCACAGTGTCTCCTGAAGAGGGGCACAACTTGGCAGGAACACCAGTGTCCCCGAAGTGAACACTGTTTCCACGCTTCCACTGGCCTCCAGACTACGAGAAAATTACTTTTTGACCGGCAGTGGTGTTGGTGCAGGTATAACGCGCCATGCCAACTGCGCAATGCGATTAGAGTTTCCGTCAGTGCCAAGGGTTTTCCAATTTTGCTACATTTTTATGGCGAAAGCGCGTATTCTTTTTACGCTCCCAACTCAGTTCCTGCTCCGAATATGAACTCCCGAATTACTGAGCGCAATTCTGTTTCATTGTTTTACGCCCCCTTTTGTTTTGTCGTGAGCGGGCACAGAACAAGGCAAACACTCACGGAGGATGGTACTCCAATACAATGTCATTAAATTTCGCTGAATCTCATTAAATGCGGTCTTTGTCAGTCTGTGGTCTAGAAAGAGTCTCCCCCTGTTTGCGAATGCGAGCGACCTTGGCCACTTATAACGTCACGCTGTAGGGCGCGACACTCCGTTAGGTTCCGACACTCCGTCACTCCGACACTCCGCGACACAACCCCGAAGCAACATACGTATCGAGTCAATCTATGTTGCAATTTCATACCGCGCGCCATATACCGCAAAACTCAATTTTTTTTTTTTTTTTTGAGAGAGAAAGGAGGGCATCGCAGGTGGCATCAGCACATTCTTAAGCTGAGAGAGAAAGATGAAAAAGAGACGAAGAACGAAGCAGAAATGTCTCGACAGAGGAACCTCTCGCGATCTCTGCTTTGATTTGCTTTCACGTCCAGTCGGCGTGGCTTGTTCGACGTGGTTGGTTCGAGGGCGCCGCCGAACGCCTTTCTCTCACGCCATACCCACGTAGCCGACTCGCAAAGAACGCGCCTTAATTCTACTATCGCGCGCAGACTTTGCATGGACTCACGCGCTTGACGTTGTTGTCTCTGCCATTCGATTACTTCACACTGGGAGGCAGACGCGGTGAGCTATAAATAAGCCAAGGTTGCTTACTTGGCTCTCGCCGCGTCGGCAGGAGTGTGCAACGCTGATCATTTCCGAAAGAAGAAAAAAAGAAAAAAAAAGAAACTACCGAAGGCAAGTGGCTGCGTCCGACGTTGAACGCGAGAAACAGCCTGCGCCGGCCGCCGCATGCAGGCTGTTCTCTTCTCTAGTGGGATGCGCTCTCGGTAGTACATACCACGTGACAGACTCGAAGGAAAGCTAAGTTCGGCAGTACCATCGCAGTAAATCATTAGACGGAATTGGTTCGCTAAGCTGTGTGGACAAAAAAAGAAAACGCAGCGTTAAGGTGCCCAGGCTGCTTGATGGTGTCACTGTTACCGTGTTAGTCGAGATGCAGCAGACGCTGAGAGATTACTGCGCTTGTGTAGAGACATTACACGATGGTTTTGATGCAGGTATTTGACGACACGACATCCATGGTCAGTACCACGGGGTCAGCACACTGTGAAAAGAGTGGGCGATTTTGAAGGATATAGTCGGCTTACCTGCATGACAAATGTCGCATTCTTAACGAATATTATGGTTTGGAGTCGGCCGCATACAGTATACTTTTAGGAGGTGATATTTTCTTAGTTCGCGTTGCTTCTTCCCTTTCTTTTTTATGCTGACGCGTACACGTTGTTGCAGTGCGTTGCACTCACCCGCTATGAATCTCATCTCACTCACGGAAAGCGACTTACGACTTCAACTTACCTCGTTTTGGTGGCAAATTGTGTACTCTTCGAAAGTAACCAAACTAATTTTGGCTTCAACTTCTTTACCAAATGCGTCGGCTGAACGCGGTCGTCTGAAACGGTGATGTGTGATTAGTTCACGGTGAGAGAACTTGGTGTGGTAACGTCAGCACTCATGGATAAACGTAATTCGAACGCTACAAAGCAAACCCGGCAGAGAAACTGAAAGCGTTTTCTTTTATGGATGTCAAATAAAGGCGTTGTTCGTCGTCTTCTATACAAAAAACTCTGTGTCGTACAACGACCGACCTCCCTTAAAGAGCACTAATATATGTTATCGACCTTAAAAATAGCCTTATCGCCCAAGTGTATCGACACGAATTTTTCCCACTCCGTTTTCATTCGTTCGTGGTTATAGCATACATTCGAGACATCTGAGCCTTTGCCCCACGAAAATGAACCGACTTGTTGGGAGGACTTGCGACGACACCGTCAACGATCGCGCCTCGCCGTGTCGCTGGCGGGCATATATATCGCGGGGCCGCTAATGGAGGTCACAGCGGAGGCGGATGAGCAGCGCCCACCGTGCTGCGCGAAATGAGTCGTGCGTGTCGATATGGCGCCTGCACGCACTGATCCCGTACGCGCAGAAACGCGGGCTCGCGGTTGCGCAAGAGGCCAGGAGCCTTCCGTGTTGTCTCTCCTCGCCTTCGGGACGCCGTCGTCGCGCGGGTCGGCGCACGGTGCTGCCGCTCCGTCTCATCACACACACGTACCACGCGGCTTATAGTACTTCCGCCTCGGAACATGGCTGGCTCTCCAAGAACAACACGCTGCGACGGCGCAGTGCTCGCCGTCTTTGTCTTGCTTCGCGCTAACAATGTTTCCTTACGTCGATCATCAGTTGCGCGCGGTGTCGAAGTAGGCATCACTTCCGCCATTTGAAAGTATAGCGCGGTGCAGTCGTGCACCGACTTGGCGGCGCTATAAATTGATCCCCTGGACAGGAAGGACGAGTATTAGAACGGCGACTTCAGTCTCGCGCACACGGAGAACTACGCAGGCCGCGTATACAGAAACCCTCGCACCGCATTTTATCACAGCAATGACGGACTCCTGCAGGTTTGATTGTTCGGAACATGTGACGTTTTGTGCGCGGCTGCGCGGGCACAAACCACAACTTTCGCTTGTCGCGACACGAAGGTGAAACTTTAGTGCCGACGGTATATATCGCGGTGCGTGCGCTGTTCGGAATGGGGCGATATTTGAGGCCTCAGAATACCGATTACGACGACGGCTCGTCACTTTTCTTGGTCGTGAAGTTCGTCTTCAAGGCTGCTATACACTTCGCTTACATGTCTTCCTTCTCAATAACAATTTATCTATTTATCGAGTACAGAAACCCTTCGTAAATGGTTGCCCCTATACATGTGCAGCTGAACCAGTACACGCAAGTCGACAGAAAGGATACGGGATCACGTATTTTCTGTCGTCTTGCGAGTTATGCGTGGTTGCGCTGTACTATGCTTAGTGCCACGCCAACTAGCTCATCAGTCCGTCCTTTTGAGCCCCTCTAATCTTGACTTCATTTGTAAATTGTCAATACCGGAGTCTTGTGGCGCCTTCTCTCTCTCTCCCCCCCCCCCCCCCCCCCCCCCCGTTTTACGCTACTTGTTCATTTATGCCACCTGCGCGGGTTTATTACTCTCGTATACTCTCCCACCAGCCTGCTGTGCTCATAAATCATAATTCCCCAATGTTGGCTCACAAATTAAATTTCCTCGTTATAGCAATTCTACATTAACGCAGTTTTCCTTGTGTATTCTGACGCAATGGAACGTTTTACATTCGCAGCCTTCATATGCGTACGTTTTAAGGTCATTGGTTTCAGTTTTCTTGTTTATTTTGCTCTTATACCGTTGCGAATTCTGAAGGACAGTGAAGAACTCTCAGCAGCCACGTTCAATGCTTGCACATCTTCAGTGTGAAACAACCGTGACCTTCGTGCAACAGTTGACAGGCAAAGCGAACGCAGGCCATAATATCATATTTGTTATTTTATAGCTTATAAGTATTTCGTAGTTTTTTTTTTTTTTTGTCCATGCAACCTCTTGAACAATTTTCTTGCTCTTCCGACGCTCGTCCAATATAGCATCTCCCTGTAATTGCTTTTCTCAGCCTACGGTACTATTGTTACTGGATCGATAGTTTCTTGTGAAACACGCTCACATGAGCAAAACGCTAAACCGCCGCCAAAAAATGAATAAATGAATGAATGAATAAATAAATAAATAAATAAATAAATGAATAAATAAATAAATAAATAAATAAATAAATAAATAAATAAATAAATAAATAAATAAATAAATCAACTGAGTTCTCCCGCGGCCTAGGCGTTAAAAAAATTCATAATACCAGTTTCGCAGCGCCACACAAAATTCCAGGTTGCACATTTTAATTTCCAGGTTGCGTATATAAAAATTTGATCTTACCACACACAGTGCCGGCCATGGTCTGTAAGATATTGTCCGGGGTGCAAACACTACTGAGAAGATTTTACTTTCTGTATTATTAACCCTTTTTAGCACACTGTCTTACACTTGATCTCTCTCTCCCCCCTGAGCGCTTCTCATTTTGTCGCCCTCACTGCGGTTTTCGACGTGTCCAGCAATGCGGAAAAAAAAGCGGGTCCGTTAGCACGCCACGCATGCTATACATGCGACGCGACACAGATTACTGGTGGCGGGACGCTAACGATCCGGCCGCCGACAATTAAGAGCTAACCCGGCTAGGCTTTCGTGCGCTTTGAGACGCGGAAACGAGTCACGCCGGTTAACCTTGTTTGTCTACGCGGCGTGCCGGAGACTGCGCTGGCAATCCCTTCCCACTTCCGGGCAGCGTTCGAGCAGAAAACAGAGAATGACAGAAACTCCGACAGCCTTTCTGCCGCCGACGTTACCTTGTCTCCAAGCGCAGGATGCTTCGAAGGACGCGAGCACTGCTGAATTCGCAGGAACAAAAAGGGAGGAAAAAAATAAAAAAAAGAATTAAACGAACAGGGTAGTGTGTGGGGGCTAGTTGGCAGTGGGCGTCTTGTATGCTTATTTCTTGATTGTCGACATGCAAGTGATCGGATACAGCTAACGAACGTGCCCAACCTGCTTACAAACCTATAGCTCACAATTCGCCGTGAGCGTTTCTTATACGCGGCTGGCTCCGGAAAACGGCAAAGCCAGTGCAAAAGAAGGACACGGTGGATAAACGCGACGCAGTGCAATCAGTACTTATAGAGGGCTGGATTCTTTTGTACTGCCGTCCTTTCCGAGAACTGTGCATCGCAGATTGTATGATTGTTCCTAAAACAAACGCTGTCATCGTTTGGACGAACCTGTCGCCCCGCTGTTCACCGATATTCACCGCCTCGACGCTCCTCGCATGCAGCACCCGGTGAACGGGTCACGGTTTCACGCGTCTCGGGGATCCGCACGCGACATGCGCGAAGCATGCCGGTGGGCTGCATTCCGCTCCCCGCCAGAAGAAGTATGTGACCCGGCGACCCCTCCGGTCACGTGGCAGCGACCAGCTGAGAAGGTGTCACCATGCGGCACCCCGTCGAGATTCCGCCGCCACGCTCCCGCGCGCCGTGCAGCCGGCCTGATATACCGGAAACTGACTCGCGGACAGGCGGCAACGACGCGCATCTGACGCCAGACCTTGCGTATAGAATAATTAGGCTTCCGAGAATCCATCAGCCACTTCCTTTATAGACCCGCCGTGTTGACAGTTTCAGAGCGATTTTCTGATTCAGGCGCACTTGGCGGCAGACTCAAAGGCCACGGACTCGCGGACCAACCTTTTAATGCCAAGCGCATATGTGGCTGGCCTGCCTGAACCCACCACGGCCGCCGTGCGAGGAAAATGACACCATGACGAGACGTACAGTTAATGGTCGGCCTGCTGGGGCCGACAGCGGTCAGCCGGTGTCCTGCAGCTGAAACGTTAAGATAGCCACGTCAGGTTTCACACTGCGCCTGTTGTAGAATACGCAAGTATATAGTTTTTTTTTTTTTTTTTGGAATGCGCAAATTTTGCAGAGCTTTGAATATTTGCACAAAAGAACAGATTTCGTTGCGGCCAATATTCCACACAAGTAGTGTCCGACTCACAGCAATAAATTCGGATACTAGTCATCAGTATACCTATTCATTTGAGCGTGAATAATGAACATCTGACTGCATTGCTTCCACGCATAAGATTTCTGTCTACGAGCCTGCTCGACAGCGCTGCTTTTTTAACGAAGCAAAAGCAGTTATGTGCCTAGGTGACTTCTTCAATGCCAACATGTTCTTGTGAGTCGTAACACGCACACTGTGTTTGCGCGACAGTTCGTTGAAATTATCCAGATAAAACACGCTGAACTTCCGCTCAATGCGACACATGAGATGTGTAATTTGCTGCTCCTTGCTCCTTCTGCATTCCACATGCTTTAATGGCGTCGAATATATCCGAGCAGTTAGAGCGCCTCTGTGTCCGTGAAGTAGGCGCTCTGCCGCAGCTTCTTGGCTTAATTCTAATGCAACTCGTCACGGACAGTAAAAACCCGCTAGTGCTTCAGCCACTCTATTCGGTACTTTCCTTTTATTCCTCTATTCCTTTTGTCTCTTTCCTCTTTCCTTCCTTTCTTTTTTTTTTTCTTTCTTCGTTTCTTTCTTTCTTTCTTTCTTTCATTTTTTCGCGCCTTCTCGCGGCGCTGCAGGAAGCCCGAGCCAGCCAGCCTCGGCTTCGGGGCGCCATTGTGACCAGAGCTTCAACAAAGGCAGTGACGGACACGGCGAGAATCGGTCGGCATGACTGCACCGCGAAGCAAGAAGAAATCAAGAAAGAACAGAAGACGCACAAGAAAGGCAGCACGTTTACTGACCAACCAGCTTTTTTTGGCTACCTGGAGGCTGTTTTGTACATTTTGCTATTCTGGTCTCCCTTTCGCTGTGTTGGTTACTTTGCTCGCGTGCGTCGTGCGCGCGCGCGTTTGACTTGTTCCTCGAGCCCGGCGCGACACCGCAGCGCGAAGAAGAAGGCCCGCGATTATTGCCGAAAGGGGGCCGCGCTCGACAAAGGAAAGCGCGCGCGCCAGAAACGAGTTTTTCTGAGCGTGCAGCGCCGAAAGCAAACTAGGCAAATAATGGAGGCGCCGCGCCGTCTCACTGTGACCGCTTGAATTATATTGGCTTTCTTTTTTTCCCGTCGCATTGCAGAAGCTGCCCGTCCGCTTTTTCTTGCTCAGCCCGCGCTCGACGCTTGTACACTGGGCCAGAGAAGGTAGCGCAACTGAATCACGCCACGGTCAGAAATTGGGTGCCGCGGCCACGCAGATGGAGGGGAAAAAAAACGGTGTTTTTGTTCTAGCCACCTCAGAGCTCAGTCACTCCGATAAGTGAAACAGGGGAGAGCAGATGCGCATGGCAGCGTCCGAAAAAAAAAAAAAAGAAAGATCAATCAAGGAAAGTTCAGGGCCAGGTTATAAGAAATAACAGCTTCAGAAGCCAATAGCAACATCTAAGTCGTGTTTCCATGTAAATGCGGTGGGATGGCGCGCATATCCTGCCATTCGAAACTGATATAAATATACGCAAGCGATCAGGCGTCAGCATTCTAGGTTTGACAGAGGAGTGTGACCGTGAGCCTCAGATGGCTCTCGTCGAAGCACATGTGCATGTAGCTTCACTCTCAAAGGGCCCCTCACCATTTTGAGCTGATAAGCGCAGTCGATACTATGCGCGCTAACGATCGCGCTAACGAAACGCCATATGTTTTAAAATTTAAGCTCTTCCAGAGTTTAAATTTCAAATCAAATGGCGTTTTCCTTTCTCCTGGCGGACGAGGCGCTCCTAGCCGGAGAGTCGACGTCAGTCGCACAAGTGCGCCCACGTACATGGCACTGCTGTGACGTCGCTCATAGTGACACAAGACTTCGAGAGTAATTCATGTCAACAGCAGTTCCTTGCTTAATCTATTGCACCAATACAAGAATCCAAGTCTAGAGAAACAATAAAGCAAACAAACCGAATGTCTGCGTGTTTTTATTTTTATTTTTTTTTTAACTTCGTACCGTAGCAAGATATACGTACTTCCGTTTCGTCTGCTTGTTCCCACGTCGCGCAGTCGCGCGCGCGGAGTTCGAAACTATGTCATTTTGTACCGTGTTCCAGCGTCGCAATCATGCTCTTTCATCCTCTCACGCCTGCCTCATTGCTCGTGATTGTGGCACTGATCAGGTGTTCTCGTGCAGAGCGCGCAAAATCGTCGGCTGCGTGAAACGAGAGAAGTGCAACAGCTCGCGCGCGAGACCGTCACCGGAAGTGCGCCACTCAGCAAACACGCGAGAGAGAGAGCGAAAAAAAGAATAGAAGGCGGGGCCCGTGACGTGTTCGTCGCGCGATTCTCCGGCTCCGGTGTGGGAGAACGCAGGGAAGAAATTTTGCTCGTGGAGGCTAGACGGGGCCAGTGGAGAGAGTATCTATGTTGGCGGTGGCGCTCACCTCCCGAAATCATTAGTTCGCGCCTCTTCAAATATTTCTATGTCTGCTATTAATGAACTAATTTGAAAAATTCTTGCCGTAGAACACCCCTTAGAGAGCACATAAACTTCCAGCGTTCCAAATATTGCTATGTGGCCTGCTGAGGGGCCCTTTAAGAACGTTTGCACAATTTGGGGCTTTTCTTGTCCCACAACGATAACCGTCATCTGCCGTGCTTGTGTTTCCTTTCTTGAAAACTCCGCGCTCGCTGCTTTCCTCTCGATAATGCTGTCACGCTGATAACGCGCATGCCGTTCGTGACCTGGAAATACCGGGCTATAGAAAGGAGATGCTGGCAAGATAGATGACGATTATCGTTGTGGGACAAGACAAGCCCCAAAGGGTGCAAATGTTTTTAAGAGTGTGGATGGGCGTGTTTGTAGATGCATTCTACACCATGGATTATCTAATTTATCAAAAATAAGCAGATATTTCGGCGCGTGTGTTTTTATTTCATGTTCGCGGCACCGAAAAGGAGCTCGATCTTCTTATTAATATTTTATTTTTGGCACGATGTTGTTATACGCGCCACGTGAAATTCTTGCGAGCCTGCAACAAGGGATATACGTCAGCTACATATAACGGCGCTGCATTCGCTGCGAGAGCTAGATCTTTTTTAGAACTTTTTTATTTTCTTGCTACTTTCTTTTTGTAAGGAGGCAAGCAATGTCATGTCTCTGATGGCTGTTGTGCCTTTGCCGAGGATTTGATTTGCGTCTTCTCCTATAGCTCCTTCTCGCATGTAGGAGCTTCGACTTGGTCTGATTGTATACCCACGCAAATTGGAGCATAGAGCCACATCATGTTCGTGTAGTACGTGGCCGTACCGAGTCATCATAAATTAGTGATAGGAGTGCATTAAGAGGGTAATCATCCAATACAGTTATTTTCCACCGGAACAGCGTAAATTGTGCTTTAAGATAGGCTTAATGGCCGATGGATATGGCGCTGCTACACTGAAAGAAAAGAAAAACTAACCTCACTGACGAATAATTTTGTAAGAATTTGAATGCTATATCTTCCCACCGATAAGGCCACGCAGGAAGAAGCTCGCTAAGGTAAATAATTATCTGCATTTTACAGATGATAGCCATCATATTGGACGTGTCCTGCACCGTGCATTGGGTGCACGTTAAAGAACCCCAGGTGTTCAAATTTATTCCGGATTTAATTTAATCTGGTTTAAATTTAATCAGTGCCTCATAACCGCTGGTATCGTGGTTTTGGCACGTAATACTACAGAATTTAATTTTTAAATATTGGACGTACTTATTATGCCTGGGTACAACCAGTAACGTCCCCATGCGGAACGTTAAACTTTGTCGTAAATAAATGCATGAGGCCCAAATCAGCAGATATCGAACCTTGTTCCTATCGATTCTCGAATCTCGCGCTCAACCACCCGCATGCACCGAGAGGATCTGATAACAACACGCGGCGCGCAGCTCACGGTGTGCACGCGTGCACCATCTGGGCGCTGCAACGTCCATTAGCGTCGTGACGTGCCGTGGCAAATGGGGCGTTATGAGGCGAAGGCACGTGGAGTGACCACATGTCAGGTGGGGCGAGGGTGAGTCTGAATGTTCTCAAAAGTATAATGATGAATCGCGAGCATGTCGAAAGCCAGCCGAAGGCAGCCAAAGATTAGAAAATGCAATCGCAATTATGGGTAGAAAGCTACTGTATGCATTGAAAGAGAGCATTGTGACAAGGCGCACGAAGTCTCCAGACCATTTCCTGCGCATGCATTCACATGGCAATGCATAAAAGGCGAACTTTGTTTTTCTTATATACTGCGAGCTGAAGTTATGAGCTATGGACCGAAAGTGTTCCTGCGTGCGTGTGTGCGTTAATTCTGCACGCTTTGATACAAATACGGCACGACATGGCGTAATAATGAATATTATATGTTATCGACGCGATTGTGTTGCAATTATATATATATATATATATATATATATATATATATATATATATGTGTGTGTGTGTGTGTGTGTGTGTGTGTGTGTGTGTGTGTGTGTGTGTGTGTGTGTGTGTGTGTGTGTGTGTGTGTGTGTGTGTGTGTGTGTGTGTGTGGCTTTGCGCTGGGGAACATGTATAATACTTGCCGTGGGCGTCGACAAACGCCTGCAGTTTTTTGTCAAGATGAGCGGCGCGCGGTGCACAGCGTTGATCGAGAAGCATGCAGTGTCACCCGCCGCGGTGGTACAGCTGGCGTTCTGCTGGCACGAAGTTGCGGGTTCCATTCCCGGAAACTTTTCCAGGTGGGCGTAATGCAAGAACGCTCGTGTATCGGTGCCTTGGGTGTGCGTTAAAGGACCTGATGTAGTCAAAGTTAATCCGAAGCCCTGTACAGTTTCGGGTCGTTAAACTCTATAATTTAAGGATGTCTCTCTTGGTTCGTAGTGTTGCTCGGAAGCATGCATTGAGGTAATCGCCATTCCTTTCTTTTCTCTCTCCGGTACTTTTATATTCCTGGATTTTCTACAATTACCGTCATGAATTTTAAGCAGCGCGCTCACGCTATACATCAAGAAATTCATTCCGTTATTGGGGAGATGAAATGTGCATTCAGAACTCTCGTTGGGTGTGGTTTGAACGTAACCCAATAGGGACGAAATGTTCTGCACATTCCACGTACTAATGTGTAGAAATTTCGTAAGGGCACGGGCCGTTTACAGTTTATTAGCAGTGGGTAGAGAACGATCGTTGCTAATAGAAGCCACAAAGCCCCCGAGGGCCCGCAAGCTCTGACACTGCATCCATCAAGCACATTGCACAATGCATCGTCCGTGCTCCCGGTGACTAGACCAAGCCAGACAGACCCACTAATCTTCTAAGGGTGACAGAGCGCATGTAACCGGCATTACGAACCACCTCACGAACGACTTCCTGGAAGCATCGCTAGCCATCGTCATCCACCTGAAGAGCAGCGCACGCTGCTTGCCATTCTCCCCGGGCCGCCTTGCCAACCTTGATCTTTTTCACCCTCGACGAGAACAGCGCTTTTGCTTGTTGTGCCGATGGCGTCCATTGAAGTGCGATCGACGCGTGCAGGCGCGCGAGTCCGGCGCAATTCCGTCCCGCCGGACACGCCAAGTGGCCGAATGACGCGACGCGCTCTCGAGACCCTCTCCTCTTTGCAACGCTGGGCGCGCAAGCGTCGCGCCTGCATCGCCGCTATCGGCGAACGATCGGTCTGGCGGGAGTGGCACGCCGCCACTGGAGTTGCGCAGTCGCGACTTTGCGCCGGCGTTATTCTGCGCTCCCCCGCCAAGTCGTTTATTTTCGTTGGTGCGAGCGCTAACGTCTGCGCCTCCCCTGAGTGATGTGGGCCAGCCGCAGTTTGGCGGGGCTTTATTAAACTGCACCCCAGGATTACAAGTGGCGTTAGGAGTGCACCTTCGCAGCTTTTGATCTTGTTCGTTCGCCTTGAGAGCTTTTTTAAATCATAAGTTGGCAAATTTTTTTCTGGCGCTGGGAACCTTGAGTTTTCGCTGTGACTATAGCGCTATAGCAAGGAGACTATACAGGCTGTGCTTCTGACAACCAAGCTTTGTGGCGGTCCAAATCTTGAGCGCCGCGATTGAAGATAAACACGGCAGCGATCAATACGCGGGTAGGGCACATTTGCAAGCGCTAGTTCATTTTCTGCGTATGTGCGCAGAAGGTAGAGGTGTGTGGTGTCAGGTGTTGGCACACACTACGGCCATGCTTGGTACTATGGTCTTGCATATCACAACTGTAAAATGGCCACAAAATCGCTGTTTGTGATTCCTGAAAACAACCAAGCTGCGGGATCGTCTGTCACACAGACCTTCCATTGCGTCGGAGGCTGCTGTGCACATACATTATTGACTCTCTCTCCTTTCGTTAACCTTTTTCTCCCATTTATCCTTCACCCAGTGCAGGATAGCCAACAGGAATTAGTCCCCCTGATTACACTCCCTATCTTTCATTTCAATATCTCTTGTCTAGAAAAACTATTTAAACGTGTTACTTATTCCTCACGTTAAGCTAAAAGAAATATGTCTCTTCATGTGCACGTCACAGATTTGTCGGTTAATGATGAAGCATCCGGATGGCTTCATACGCACTCTGACAAACTACATTCGGGTTCCAGTCACTCCCGCGAACGATAACAACAATACCACTCGGGCTAAATACCAGCATTAACTGGTGGAAGGCAGTTGGTCGGCGCTTAGCGGGTTTCCACGGAATTTCGAACGGCCGGACAGCCAGTTGCCAATTGGCATGCTGTAGGTCTCTCGTCTTGTTTTATGCTACGCTGAGCGTGGGCTGAATCCGCGCCACTAGGGAGCGGCAGTGACGCTGAGCAGAAATTCCTACCTTGGACTGCATATTCCGCAGATCTCCGTGCAACGATGCGCAGAGGTCTGAGGAAAGTTCAAGAGCGAAAGAGTAAGAGGGGCTATAGTGGGCGCTGGGCGTCCGCGATATATGGTCGACGTCTGGGAAAGTACAGTGCGTAAAAAGACGCGTCTTATTCACGCGTATGCCGACTGCAAGGTGCAAGCGCGGCTGCGTGAATAATGTTGTCCTCGGCTGCCACCCGGGCAAGGGAGCAGTAATTACGCGCGTGCGTCTCCTTCAGTGCGTGCTGGGACATATTAGAAGCATGCAGGGCCTTGGAGAATGGAGAATTAAAAGAGAAGAAATACACTGTGGCCGACAGTCGACGCGCATAATGCGCCGGGCCCCGTGGGTCTCTGTTTCGGCGCGCACGTAATCGGTCCCTGATGATGGCCACGCACCCTTGCTAGCAATCATCCCCGACGCGCTTTCGACGGCCAGGGACGCCGTGCCGAGGGAGTCGGCATGGAAAGACTGGGCAGACGCGAGGGAAGTGCCGTACACGTATAGTAGTAGTACACATGCAAAGCATTTGGCCACGTGAGTAGCCCGTTCCTCGTCGCCGGAGCTGGCTGATTCCTCCGAAGCACGCAGCGGACGCGCGCTTCCTCCGAAGCCATGGAGAGACATCTGAACGGCCGTCACATAGTGTTGAGGGGGCCCGCCGTAAAGCGCGGCGGTGCCCGGAATGTTGGCAATACCTCTGCGGCGAGTACACACTACGAGGGAAATGTCGGGCCTTTGCGTGCGTGGGAAGCCTTAATGGCCTGGGGAAGGGCGGATACCGGCATACAACATCCGAGGCTGAAGTAAACTGCTTGCGGTCTCCGGCGACATGGACGGCAACTGTTGCGCGCGCCGCGTGCACCTTTTTGCGCCATTCATGATGCACGTGCTGCACCTCGGCCCCTTAGGTCACCGAAATGTAAACGAAGCTAACATGCACTGAGTGTTTCGGTTATCGTTCTTTCTCGTCTTTTTTTTTTTTTTTTTTTCCTGACATAAACTTATGCCGCAAGGCCATTAGCTGCTTCGTAACGGCTCTTTCACTCACCAGTGGTTGCCTCATGTTTTGGCTCCTTTATTCCCCTTTTTTGTTTGCTCGACCATAGCTCGCTGAATGTTGTAGGATGTTTACAGCCGCCCTGCAAGGACGGCTCTATAGAATCTTTAAGTCGCGAACAAAAAAAAAAAGTATTGTCAAAGATTTATTCGCCTTACTAGTGCGCATGCAGGCGCATCGCGTTTGAAGTATGCGAGTTGAATACGATAGGTGTGTTCTTTTTTTTTTCTTTTTCTTTTTCGTTACCGCACGTGTCAAACGTTCGGCCTAATGCAGGAAGATCACCAGGTTGTGCGAACCCGTTTCTTCTAAGCTGACCAAAGCGTTAGGTGGCACAACAAATGCGAGCATGTAATTCCAGTGCGTCTGTATTTTTTCACTCGCGGCCCTTGCTTTAAAATACCGTGTGTCATGCGCATTACGAACATGCGCTGTAAATAAAATGCTGATAGTGGAAGCAAGGTTAACGTTCCAAAGCAACATAGAGGCAGTGAGACACATTGGAGGGCTTCGAATAAATTTTGACCACCTGGGGTCACCGAAAGCGTGATAACGAGTGTATTTGCGTTCCGCTCCCGTCGGAATGCGCTCGCCCCGTGGCCAAAAATCGAGCCTGGGACCTTGTGCACAGCAGCAAAACGTCATAGCCACTGACCCACTGCAGCGGGCCGAAAGAAAATGCGTATGTCAGAGCGTTTTTCAACATTTCCTCTTATTATTTACATTTGTTTTCCGTATGACGATAAAAGCTGGTGTCACTCCATGGCGACCTCGCCTTCAAGTTCCCATTATTAAAAAGAGAGAAAAGAGAGATACGTTCTTTTTCGTATCTCTAGAGAATCAGGACTGCTCTATTTCTTCGCATGATGCTACTGCACCGTGAGACCAGACAGCAAATAAATATTAAGTGCTATGATCTCTTCTCCTTGAGACAGGACGAGGCATAAGGGTCAACAGTTTAGGCGTTTCAACGGGCCCGGAGAAAATCTAAATGCATACAGCTGTAACCATGAATGCAGACTTGAAGTAGAACCTTTACCTTATTCATTTTATGTCTCTCACGATATCTAAGTTTTTTTTTTTTGATACGCCTCAAGTGGCTCTTTGACGCGCCAAATTTCACTCATTTTTCATCGGGAGTAGTGTATCGAGTCTTCCGGCCGGCTATACCTCTCCATTATGCATGGTCTCTTCGTCAAGTGCCTCTTTACAACGCCACCCAGTGAAAAAAGACCTCCCTTCGTTCGGTTCCCTAGCAATTTCTATACCCAGTGACTTTTGTCAAAGGCAAAAATTGGTTAAGTGCATGGTTTAAATTCTATGGCTTGCATCTGCTCCCTCCACAGCGTTTCTCGGATTCCTCACCATCTCAGCCGAAGTAGCATGCCCCACCTGTCGCTTGGCTAATCTCTCCAGATGTCATTAAACTTTCTCTTTCAATACCCGCTCCCCTGCCCAGCTATAAAAATGAGAAATACTTAGTTTTATTCCCAAATCTAATTTTACATTAATGATCTTTGGCAGTGCAATTATATTGAGTCCGTTGAGGTATCGCATCTTTCTTTAAGGAGCGATAGGAATAACGGGATTCGGCGGCTAATTTTTTTTTTTTTTTTTGAATATATCCAACCATATGAAGAAAACAGAGAATGCAGCCAGATAAAGCATGAAGAAAATCAATTGCTAATTTAATTTAAATGTGGAAATAATAAGAAAAAGTGAAATTAAAGTGCACGAAAGGAGAATTTGGCGCAGGTGGGAGCCGAACCCACACCTTTTGTATTATGCAGTGCCTTTACCAGTTCATCTACCGCGGCGCGGCCATTCCTCTCGCCCACTTTATCGTGTGTTCGTGCATTTACAAGGCACTATGAAGCAAAGGAAGTATCTTTGCGCATGCGTTAACACAGCTGATGCAGGTCTTCGCCACTTACCGTGAAACTTGGGCATCTGGCAGGAAAGTGGAAAGGAATTAAATGTGCCAATTCTGTTCTCCCTCCCTGTTTCTTGGATGTAGATGTAGAGCCTTTGGATTACTGTTATTCTTCTTCTTATTATTATTATTATTATTATTATTATTATTATTATTATTATTATTATTATTATTATTATTATTATTATTATTATTATTATTATTATTAACATCATCATCATCATCATCATCACTAAGCGAATTCCTACTTTCTCGAGATGTAAAAGGGAGTAGACGGATGCTTTCAACCTCTCTAATGGGAGCCCGACCAGTTAACCGTACTCTGCCTACCCAACTGTGAACCAAATTCAACATAACTTTACTTACCTTCCCGAGAGAATGGGCGCGACGTCGAAAAGCTTCAACGCGCGACTCCCTTACACGTAGATTGCGAAATAGAAGAAAGAAAGAAAGAAAGAAGCTAAGACAAAAGAAACACACGCGTACTGGATACTGGATCAAAAGACGCCTCCGCACGCTGTCGAGTTTGTACGACCTGCGCCACTCTTTTTATACTTTATTATCTATTTAGCTATTATTTTTCGGTCGCGGTGAATGACCAATAAATTAAACCTCCAAGCCGTGCGGCATGCATGAGCTCCACGGATTTAATGAATGCTATTCGTAGGAGTAATCGCTATAATATAGGGCGTCCCATTGAAATACGGTTAGTTCTTCCGCTTTTCGTCCTCTTTGCTGGCTTGTAGCTTCCTTTCTTCCTTTCTTTCGATAGCTACGAAAGGATGCGAGTGCGTCCTCTCTGAAAGCTTCGGCTGCTTCCCTGCGGTCCAGCAAAGCAGCCGAAGTTTGCTCACCCTTGCAGCCTTACGCGTTGACGCGCGAGCGGGGCTTCGGTGCACTTGAACTACGCCGTCGCTGGCGGGCTTCGCGTCTGGGAGAGGCAGCCGCTCCGGTTCTCCCGTCGGCGCCTGCCCCGCAGTCACGCTGGATGGCCCCCCATTTCGGAGCGCCGCCTCGTCGTGCCTCGTGCCCGTTCTTGAAACCAGCGACGTCTCATCCCTTTGCCACCCACCCTCCGACCTGATCCGAGGCCACACTGGACACTCTTGTGGCCATTCACTGCCGCAGTTGTGTTTCTTGCTTACTTTCTGCTTCTTGGTTCTTTCGGCGCCGAACAAAATTTTGCGCCAACGACGCTATGGGGAGACCACGCCCTAATTATCCAGTGCGCTAAACCGGCGCTCTCTTCTTGCGTGTTACTCTTTGTTGACGCTCTCGATTTCGCGTCGCTACGGCGTTCCGGAAGCATTCATAACGCACTGATTATAGTTCCAGGAATAGCGAGGAGTACAAGGAAATTTACAGGTCGAGCGCCGTGCGTTGCTTCAAAGTCTTTCAGCTCTAGTCGCATAGTTCCCGCCGTAGTACGCAAAAAGCGACTGCGTTTACGTTAAATGGGGCCCACATTTTGTTAGGTAATGGTCGATTGAGCACGCCTTATTTCACTCCCGCCACTGCCTATATTGCGCGCAGCGAAAGTTAAGCGAACAATAGTTCAGCGACCAAAGTGTCTAGGCATATTTCCCCACAGCGGAAGTCCGCGTAGTGTATATATATATATATATATCTTGGCACTCAAATTAGATGTGATGAAAGCCACTTGGCAAGCGCGTCCGGCCAATGCATTAACATTTTCTACGGTCATTTGCATCGTGCTTTGTAATGTAAGAGAAAAGACGGTTCGTACTTAAAACACGGCTAGGTACCAGAAATAATTCGACCGGAATCTCTGGAAGTCGATCTATTACCCTAGTACTATGTACGCTTAATGCACGAAATTTAAGTGCAAGCTGGCTTTTATTGTTTTGTTTTGCGTGGATTGCTCTTGTTCTGATAGACGAGTGGCGTAGCGTGCTGAAATCAAGGAACCGAGTTCTAGACAAGGGACACTTGCACATGGACAACGCTGCATCATAGTTGATTCCATGACTTCGTTTCCAACAATAAACATCCACTGGTTTTTCAGTACAAAATATGACACTAAATTAATTTTTAACTGAATATAATTTGCACCTTTTGCTGATCATGAGATTCAGGTGGAACCATACAACAGTCTCTTATAAGAGAAATTGCTTATTCGTTGTAAAAGGGACGAATAATATATGTAGGTTGATAGCTATACGGGCATCACCTTTCAACAGTGCAGTCTAATCGGCTAAAGATGTGGCTGTCTTCAGGGGCACTCGTTCTATCTGCACTATATGTAGCTCTTGGGACTGACGAAAGTTGTTGGGCATATAGACTTGAAGCTCTCATAAAGTCAACCACTTCTTGAGCCAGACCGGGAACACATGGAGAGCACACCGTATCTAACGCTATAGATTACGGCGCCCTTACCTTTACAGCGTTCAAATTAGAATGAGAAGAAACCTCCGAAGGATACCACAGCATGATTCTATTCATTCTTGATATACTTCGTACAGCGGTCAGTTATTTGTTCTCTGTGAGTAACATTACATGAAAAGTATGTCTGCTAGCTCCTCCATACGTTTTGATACCACACAGCCAAACTGGCGAGAACGTCTGTTGCTGCCTCGCCAGTCGGCCATCTTCTTTTCGCGCTGAGCCTACACATAGAGGTAGTCGTGCTTCCTGAATAGTCACTGTTTACCGACTTCAGCGATGAGAATAAGAAAACCCTTGTATACTACCCTTGTCACATGATTTTTTACGTTACTCAGAGTCGCTTAAGCCACATGATGCATCTGTGGGAACTTGGCCCAATTGCCGCGCGCTGCCGCGTCATGGTCTGCTTGCGTGTCATGCGGCTTCCTCTCTCTCTTCTACTGTATGGAATGCTTCGTCCAAAATATCAACTTACTGCCAACCAAACTGACTTGCGTGTGCATACGTACGCGTATTTTTATAGAAAGGGAAAATGGGCATTCAGTTGAAAGTATGGAAGCTGCAAGTGAAACTTATACCCCTTTGAAACCCTTTCATATAGCGCTCTTCACCTTACGGATATCCAGGAACTCGTATTTTTACTCCCGTATTTTATTCGGAAATGTGTATTTGGGTCCCCTAGCTACTGGCATTTCTCTCATATGCGTCTATGTAGGGGCTCATTGAGTTAATGCAGTTGCTCGAACAACTTTTCTTCTAGCTGCTTTGCAAAATGAGTAAACGAAGAAGCAGAAACTTCATTTAATACGTTGCCAACGAGTGCGTTCAGAAGTTCGCGTTGTTTTGCAAAGACCAAACAAACCTTTCAGCAAAGTTTCCTATATTCCGAAACAGGGGCAAATGAGGAAGAATCGAGCAGAACAATGCCATCGCCAGTCCTCACCTTGCGGACGGATATCGGGAACAGTGAAAAGCGCGATTTCTCTCTCTGCGGCATAGCAGCCGACACAACTCCATTCAATTCGAACCGCTGTTCATGCGCTCGCACCTTCTAGACAGGCGAATAGACGGACCACTAGCGAAGGTGGGGACAGAAGCGAACAAAAAAGAAAGAAACATGTGGGGGTTGGGGGAAGAACACGATCTCAGTCAATGTGCGCCACCTTGATGACGGATTTCATCTCGCACGTAGAGAGAGATGAAAATGCCGTCTGTCTGTGGTGAGCCCGTGAAGCGTGACGGCTCGCCGCACACTTTGTCGAACGAACGGAGAACGGGGAGGAGGCCGGATCGAATTGCACTGCTCGACAGCGGGCAGCTTGGCAGCCGTTTACGTAGGCGCTGGACTTCGCTCCGGGCACGTGCGACGTAGGCTGTGTAATAGCAGCAGCAGAAGAAGAAGAACGAAGAGAAGGAAGGAGAGGAAGAGTCATCGCATCACTGCCCGATATGATTGTCTTCTCTGCGAGTGCACTGTCACTGCGCTACTTTGCACTTAGCTCGCTCACACCTGAACGGCAAATGATTCACACACACGCGCGCGCGCGCCATCTTTCGGGATCGGAGGCTATGGCCGAAACAGTTATGCAGGTTCACTTGATTTATATTAATTATCAGCTGTGTGAAGTCGTCTGCACTGCTGCGCATCGTTACAGTTAACGTTCTCGTTCTTCGCAGTCAAAACTACGTGGTACATTCTTTTATTATATTATCCGTGAACCTGGATGAGCAACATTATTTTAAACAACGTACAAACGCCGTTTGCGCAGACATTTATTCCTGTGTAATCAAAAGAAAACCATAAAACCATGTAGAAGTTTAAAAAAAAAGCCGAATTCACAAATTTTTGCATTCGCAAGAACCGTTTTTCGAAACCCGGGCGCATTTGTTGATATTACGTTCGCAATTACGATTGGGCAGTACCCATTTTTACAAACAGCTCTAACGTACTAACTATTTGTAAATGTGGCCCTGAGTTCGCAATCTTTGGGCCTCGAGCTGACCAGGAAAATGGTTCTTTTTTTGTTTTTCTCTAGTATCCTCTATGATGTTGACAAAACTATAGTAAAGCGAACAAGCGGGTAGTCGCTAACTCGTGCGGAAATATTTCAAAAGAATACGCGCACACATGTGAAGCCGCACAAGTTGTTGTGCTTCCCACGTTGCCAAGATTTCGCTAGCTTGCGCTTTGTTGAACCTTTTATGGCATTTCCGCACGTTTAGGGATCTACATGTGCGGTGAGCGAGCGACCAGATAGCTGGAAATTTGTCACGTACAACCTGTTAAAAACGTGGCCGGATCAAATTGTGCAGTGAGCTGCATGTTATCGTGCTTACGCAGTCTTACTGATTAACCATCGACTGTGGCTTCTTTCTTTCTTGTGTATGTGTTTGTGAAAGCAGGTCTCTTGATTATTAAACACTTTTTTTCGTTGCTAACGGTACAATTAAGTGTGAAAAACGAAGGAAAAATTAACATAAGGCGAGCTATATGTAATCCTGCGGCATGTTTTCGTGCAATGGTTTTCTTTTTTTTTTTTCATCTCAGCTATAGTTTTTTAGCTTTTCTTTTCTTCTTTTCTTTTTTTTTTGCAGAGTTGCGCAACAGTAATAAAACTTGAAACAATATAATAATTGTGTACTTCGGCACGATTTGTGAACATCGCAAAAAAAGTAAATCGTGTCGGTCATTTGCCATCATCATCATGTTCACCAAGAGTCACGAAATCCAACAAGCTAAACATACATCGATCGTAGGATGACGGACAACGCCAGCTGTGAACTTTTTTTTTTCTTTGTTTTTATCGCATTTTACGCTAGTTTGCCCTTCGACTTTATTATTTTGCTATGCGTTATTGTGAAGCCCATACTAAGAAAAAGTTTGTTTAGTGCAAGTACATGGGAAAGAAGAAGGAATACACAAGGCAGAGTTTAAGTTGTATTCCTTCCTCTTTCCCCGTGTACTTGCGCAAATAAAACTTTTTGTTAGTAACTATCACAATTGCGAAGGCCTGTCTACCGCATAGAGCTGTTTTCTATTTATTCTTTTTCCAGCTTTTTTCCATTTAGAGCGGTTTTCTATTTATTAGTGTGATGGTAGCAGTGATGAGCACTGATGATTGCGGGCGCTCCACTGTTATCGGTATTCGTATTATGTTTAAAATTACGAGAAAAAAAAGTAAACAAAGCGTAACTGGCTGGCTTCATTGGTTCTAGTCATCGGCCATACTGGTCCTGACTCTCGCCCTGTCGCAAACCTTGAGAGTGGACTTTCGTGGTGTCCGCAGAATTTCTCGTAGAATGTTCGGTATAAGACAAACTTTGTGCGTTCCGTGCCTCCTCTGTCACTTCTTCTGTCGTATAGATTAAATCCGAGCATTGTTCTCTCGAATCAACTCCGGTTTCTGACTGCCGAAGCTGCCTGATGTGCAACTTCTCCGGCGTCTAATTTAGCTGGAGCTATCTCTGACTATCTCACTTTTTTTTTTTTTTCCTTTTTCCCGCACTGGTTTTCGTTGGTTCTTAGATTCTGGCTCTCTTTGCCAGAATCTAAGAATATATTGTTAAACGCTTGATTTCCTCTCTAGTAATTTCTTCATCGAGAGAGAGAATAAACATCTTCATTGTGTAAATGTAGCTTTGCAGAGGCGCCCTCACTCCAGAATGCCTTGAGCTCGGGCCGCGTCTTGGGCCCTCGAGATCGGCCGTTGCTGATCCTCCTCGAGGTCGGAGCTGGTCAAGGCACTCTCCTGAAGCTCGTTGGTGATAAGGGTTCGGGTGATTTAGCGCTTCATCGAAGCGTAGCCGTGAGAAGGAAATCCAGCTCCCTCGCATTCCATTGCACTCATTCACTTTCGTGTCGCCTTCTCCTGACGAGGCGCTGTCTCCGAGCGTCTCCCGGCCGCAGCAACGGCAGCGTGTAGGCGCGTGACCAGTCTAATCCGGTGTGGCGCGAAGAGAAGAAACGCCGTGGCCCAGCAAAATTCTCCTGTCGATGGTGGAAAAACGATCCCAAGGAAAACAAGCAGACGGGTGCTGCACGTAAGATGAGCGCCGCGATACGAGCGCTCGCATTCCAGACGCCGCGGCAACAGCGAGAGATTGAAGCTGTGGGCCCGAAGGAGCGCGCACGGCGCGTTCAGAATTTTCCTATTGGAGGAAATGGCGCATCTCTCTCTCTCTCTCCGTATGTCTGCAGTCCTTCACATACACACATGCATGCACGCCCACGTAACTACTGTGTCCGTACAGGCCCGCGCATTCACAAAGCGCTTTACATGCTATATAGATCGCTTCGAAAGAACACTGGTCTGGTAGATCGTGATAATGAACATATCGGTAGTTGTCCCCCCCCCCCCTTTTTTTGTTTAGCTGCACCAAATTTTTAATAATTGCCTGTGGCAGATAGCACAATTCTAGCTCTTACTCGATGAGGCGCGACCATTACCTTTACTGAGAAATCAAAAGGCTTAATTGAATGAAAAAAAAATAATTGTGCTGGTTAGCTTTTCAATTCATTATTTTCCGGTGCATATTTAAATCTACGAAATATAGCCGGTGAGTTCGCAAGGAAGGCGTATCCTCTTGAAACGAATTCTAAGGACTTCATCAATTTCGAGATATTAATTTTCAAAGTGTCCGACTAAATGCAAGCAGGCGGCGACAAATAGTCACCTAGCCTGCTTCAGTTACTCAGGCATGCTTTTCATTCTACTCTGAAGTGTATGTAGCGCCACCGCACGGAGAAACCACCAGTCTTTCCGACCGGAGCCAAGGCGTAACGCAGAGAAGATGCTGTTCGCGCAGGGACACTGACGCGCTGGCGGCGAAACTTGGTCGCATCTCTGACCAGGAGACGAGGGCGCGAAGCCGACTGGAGCACATGTCCTGTTCGCGCTGGGGCGCGATCATATTTTATGCCTTGGGATCGACGCACTGGCGCTCCGCCGTTGCAGAATGTCCGTGGTTACTGTTGCGTGCATCCCCGCGTTCGCCGTGTATAGTAGATCCTGGCAAGCAAGCGCCTTAGTGCAGTACATACATACATATTGGCCGACCCCTGATTATACGGCCAGCGGCACGCGCCCCATACACACACGTGCGAACGCTCCCGGGCTGTGGGCCGCTGGCCAAGGTGACACGAGCCACGGACCGTTCGGCGCGCGACACACAGGATGCGTTTTGCAATGGTCTCTATTTCTCGCACGCACCTCCGGGGACACTTATTTCGCCGTCGTCGCCGCACCGCTGGCATAGCTCCGCGATCATGCGTGCGGCGAGACGAGCAAAGCGACCCCCCGCCACCCACCTCGCGCTTGCCGGCTGTGTATCTGGGCCTCCGGTCTGTGTTGGCTCAGAGCCACTGAGGCGTGTCCGAATCGCGGGAGCTGGCTTTCCGATGCGTTCCGGCGTTCTTTCTTTCTTTCTTTCTTTCTTTTTTGTACCACTTGGTTCCGCGCGCTCGTTTCTTCCTTTATTTGGAGTATAGCGCGCTAATGCTTGCAGCGTCCTTGCTCTTTCAGCGCGCGCCACGTCAATGCAGCACGAGCGGAACGCCTCGCTTTGTATGAACGGCAGCTTTCTCAGACGCTTTGTCGCACATTTCATGTAAGTGTTCTGTCTCGAAAACATTCGCAGAGTGAATTTAAGTAAAACATTTCTTACATCATTTATCCACTGCGTCGATAGGGCCCGAGTCCAACCAACGACTGACAACCACGAAAACGGGATAAGTATGCAAAGAAAGCTATTGTTTTCGATCCCGCGGTAGACTGATCATAAATACTCAGAGTTCAAATTTCGCATTAGAGAGCAACGAAACAAAGAAAGAATTCCCATACCATCGCTGTGAAACTGAGTCAACGCGTAGTGACTGCGGTAGCTCACGCGTGGACGCGTCATGGCAATGGTCAATCGAAGTACAAAACGAAGCAGGCAAGCCCATTTTGGTTATATATAGTACGATCACAAGTTCAGAAGGCGACCAACGCCGTCGCCCGAGTGTAATGCCGGTGCACTTCCTCGTATTAGAACATCTGGCACTCATTTTCAGCTTCTTTTCTTAACCACACGATGGCCATTACGGAGAACGAAAGCAGGAACGATCCTTGTCATATAGGTAGCAGGAGCGAAACGCGGCAATTATGTCAGGCGAGGGCGTCCGTTGGACGATGTAGGAAATGAATCTTGCCTCGTTTTTTTGTTGTCGCTTTGTGTCCGATGGGCCGCAGACGTCTGTTTCTGCCTTTCCTTTTTCACCCCCGAGACCGTCGCACCGACCGCTGCATGCAGCGCTCTCCTGCAGTTATACCGCTCGGTCCTCGTCGGGCCCGTCTCACAGTTTAGGTTCCTTCAGACCGGCCGCGGAAGTGCACGCCGGCGCGTAGTCGCCCATTATTTTCGCGCTTTCTTGTCGTTCCTGTGAAGAGACGCCGTGTTCTATAACGGTCGTATCTTACAACTGCGTCGTGTGCTCTGTATAGAACACAAACCGCCCTAACCGGTGGTGCTGAATAAATGTAGTAGGCGCCGGAATTCACGAAGCTTTTCGTTTCTAAGTGCTTTGAGCCAGTAAACACTTTCGCTAATATATGTCTATACATCACGATTGGCTGGCGCTTACGAACAATTCTAACGTACGTGATAACTTTCTCTCTCTCTCTCTCTCTCTCTCTCTCTCTATATATATATATATATATATATATATATATTGTAAATACGGGCTCAAGCTTTCCGGCAAATCACTGTTTTGGTTGAAGGAGGTGGTTGTATGCGGACTTATAAACTGTGCGGCGCCAGTGGGCGGAGGAGGAGAAGAGAAAGGGAGAAGGCAGGGATGTTAACCAGAAATGCGTCTGGTTAGCTATAGACGTTCCACAAACTTGCGAGTGTGTGTCTCCGTTTTTCTCGGTGCTGTTACAGCGCATGAGTGAAACGTTGGCTGTCGACATAAAGACAAGCTATATAGTTCTCATGCACTAATTGCCCACTCAGAGCCAAAGAAAGCTATCGCTTTATTAATAATATTGCTTTTAATTTCTCATTACAGTACATGATGGCGGAAGCGAGTGGTGAACGCTGCCGAAGAAATCGGCAGGCTTACAAAGCCATGAGCTCCTGCTTTGGCGATGAACAGCGAGCCACTCGTACATCACACACATACACACGCAAAAAAAAATAAGAAAGGTGAAATAAAATGGAAGAAAATGAATAATTCCTAAATACACAGGGTTTCCTTGAATAAGGCGTTGATGCACTAATATATTCTATATACACACACAAAAAAAAGCATCGTCATGCAAGTAACACACATAGTATATGAAAGAGAGAACATGGCATACATAATGGACAAATATTACATAACTTCGCAAGATTCTATCATCTCTTAGTCTCAAAATAATTAGCCAAACAAGTCCTAATGATAACAATGATTATTTACAGTACCTTGCAACTGCATGAAATCGATCTGCCTCTTCGGCCTCGCAAAGTAAATTCTACCCATTTTCATTACTTTTGAAAGAGTCAACGCATAATGAAAAAGTACGAAGTATATTCCACGTGTTATTACAACGCAGTGGCCTCAATCGTCATGACTGAACTTTTCCACACGCCAACGAAAACGCAGTACAAGGAAAGAAACATCACATAAAGCTGCAACACATTTCTTTTTCTTTTTTTTTCATTCAAGACACCTTGCAAATGTTCTCCAGTATCACTTGTACTTTTCCGTTATAATTAAGCCGCATGGGAGAGATTCGGGTAGAAAATGGCCCCTCGATCTCTCTCTGTACTACATCGATAAATAAATAAATAAATAAATAGTGACAAAAATATGATAAAAATAAAGATAAGACTGCCACGGTGGAGCGCCCAAGCAACATCCAACAGCTCTCTACGCCGCTACACAAATACGGGATATACTTTCCAGTCCAACCTCTGGTGAGGTGTCCTGCATGTACTAACCTCGATAGACAGTCCAAACATACACATCTGTTGAGCTTAACAAAACATAAAAGACATCACTGCCTAGGCCGTTATCCAACTCTATACTTATCACAAACACTAATACAACGTTGTCTCCACAAAAAAAGTCATTCAAGTAGCGGTCCACATTTTGTCTCGCTGACCACCGTTCTATAGTGGACAATAAAGTATAGCCATCGCAGTCTGCTCATTAAGATGGTTAATTGACTATTTAATTAGTTGCTTTAAAGTCCACGTCGCAATGACAATATTCTTAGGAGCACTGCAGAAGGATACAGCAGTTCACGCGATTTTAAAAGCGCAATCCGTTGTTGATGCATTGCCGGTCTCCTGATCATTATCGGGACACACAGCTGCTGACTGCGCCTTGAACTGTTAGTTCACTTGTTAGTTAAGCTGAAAGTTGTATAAACGGGCAGCTTCCTTTATCGGATACGTCGTGTAACATTGCCTTCCTACAAATGCGGTCACCTATATATGGTAGGACGTCGAACATGTTCTTTAGAATCGCTCTATTTGTGAACTACAAGTTGGCATCTATTTTTATGGGGGTTTTTTTTCGATTTCTATAATCACTTGTTTATTTACTCGTTCATTTATTTATTTACTTATTTCAGTATGTATGGTTTGTGTTTTTTCAGCAATTGTGTATTCAATGTGCAAATATTTCAACGTTTCCATACATTTGTGATTCCTTTTTTTTTTTGTATATTCCGCTGCTTTCTTCAATTGCTTGTTTCTTTGCCTGAACACTTATGTGCACATTTTTCCAAGTGCCTTGTCGCTTCCACTATATTTTTCATTGACTGAAGCACGTTGACGCTAAGTGCTCATCGTGTGCCTTTATTTGTTCATTTCCTCATGTCATTTTTGTATATTCATTTGGCAATAAAACTTTGTCGAAGAGCCGGAAACGAAAGTTGTCAACATTTCCAATATCATCAAAAAGTTCGATCAATCAATCATAGCGATTTGACTCCCTTTTCCTTCTATATATAACTTAAGGCGCTATGAGTAATGAAAGTTACTCAAAAATGTTGCGCTGGTGGACATGGCAAAATCAAGGAGGAACAAATAGTATAGAAGCGTAATGTCACGCTTAAGCGTGAGGTTGAAAACAATATTTCTTGTTTACTAAACTGGGCGCGCAAAGTGCATGGACGGACTGCCCACGTGATGCTTGAAGCTATCACGACGTATTGCTCGCCTGGTCGTTTCCGGATTGGACAGCATGTTCACTGGTATTACTCATTAAAGCAATTGGATAGGGCGCAGACGCCAGTCAATCAGCGATAATTTGTACTGATCGGATTCATAACTTGATGAGCACGTGACTGCAAGTTTTCTCAGGAACGAGTGGCTTCTGCAACAATCCCGGTGCACTGGAGATACAGAGATTAAGATGGACAAATGCGAAAGCAGTTAGTTGTGTTCCTGCGTGCTGCAAATGCAATAAGGAGGCTAGCTGTCGTTAGCAAGAGCTGTCGTTAGTCATGTGTGTTGCAGAAGGCCGGCCAGGCCAAGATGAAATTGTACTCTTGTGGGCTGTGGCATTTAACTTTTGACACAGGCACGCGAACGGCTTGGAGGCCCTGGCCCCTTGCATAACGCAAAGCCACAGCGCGCCTTCGCCACAACATATATAACCGCTAGCGTTTTAGACCGATCGTCCCTCGCCAACTGCTTCGTGTTGAACCACATCGGCTTCAATTGTCAACGGCACCCGCATGCCGACACGCGCATGTTGTCGAACGCCTTGAGCACCACGTGTCCGTAGTCGTCGAAGTACAGGACGCTCTGTGACTCGTAGCGGATGGGCACGCAACACACTTGGTAATTGGTGGGATTCCAACGGACACCACTGGCCAGGCTTAGCAGCGTCGAGTGGTTGGTGCTGTTGAGTAGCTGAATCGCGGGGAACCGGCATTTTCCGAAGCATTTGTTCGCACTGAAGGAGTGCGGCGCCAGCACCCACCGACGCCAGCCCAAGGACCATATGTCGACGACGAGTGAGACCACCTGGCAACCGTTCGGGTTCACTCCCGCCTGGGCAAGATGCCGCTCCTCCGACGGCCCCGCGTCTCTGCAACGAAAGCCATTCTCGCTGAAATATTCGTCGCTTGGAACGCCGCATAATTATGATGGCCAGAGAAGAAATTTAAGCGAGCATGGAAAAAAACAAAAAAACGCAGACGCGCACAAGAAGGAGTGCTCACTAGCAAGTGTTTATTGTCAGAGCAATGTTTTTTTTTTTTTTTTCCGCGCAGAGATATCTCAGCTCTTAACAACGTTTAACCAACTCGTCCCACAACAGGTTCTAAAGATGATAGCTCACGCAGAGAACGAGTTTCCATTCTTGGAAAGCTCTGCTGGAAGGGATCAACTTAGCTCCATCAAAAGTAGTGCGTCAGAAATATCACTCGTCGTATCAAGCACGTTAACCCGCTCTCATGGCATAACAGAGCAATTCTCCTTTAAGCGTCTTGAATCGCACGTGGTCGTGCGAGCATGCGTTTGTGTGTGCGTGGAATGTGCGGGTTGCTGCCGGCGCATGTAGCCTCGAAAGCCGACTGCATTGGCCCCGCTTGGGCTACTCGTACTTATTCTATTCCTGTTTTTTTTTTTCCTCTATCTCTTTGCCCTCTTTCTAACCCCTATATCCCCCAACCCTGTGCAGGGTAGCAAACCGGAAACTCGCCTCTGCCTTACCTCCCTGCCTTTCCTCTCTCTCTCAGTATCTCTCTCTCTCTCTCTCTTAAAAAATCCTGTCACTCGCTCTATACGATTCATCAGCTAATCCAGTACCTACGAGCTATAGAGACTCATGGGATGTGTGAATTAAAACATGCAAGGAAAGTATTTAACACGGCCGACAGACAAACTAGAGACGGCATTTAACTTGTGGTCTTTTCAGCGTTTTGAAACATGTGGCGGTACTTACGTGCTCGATAGCCTAGATCTAGGCTTGTGGACGGATCGCTTGAAACGTGGCACAGGTTTTTGCCGACACACGGGGAAATTGAGGATGAGGCTCGCAGAGGCCTGGTTCGGTGAGCAAGGGAGGCCGTGGCTTTCATTCGCCTGAAAGTTTGAGGTTTGTGTGAGTAGTTGAATCGCATATTTTAATTGTCTGAGGTCTTAAGTGTCACGATTGGCAGATGCTACGTCCTAGGTTATAACTGAAGCAAAAGGCATTAGCAATAAAATAAAAGAACACGGGGGATATATTAGGGTGTATTAAGGCAAAGCAAAACGATCGGTAACAACGTCTTTTTTTTTTTTTTTTTTTTTTGGGGGGGGGGGGGGGGGCTTGATGTATGCAACGTGATGCCTTCAAGACAGCACCACAAACGAAGGACCGAAGACGAGACAACTTGCCCTTATGTCCTTAATGAGTCGTAGCTCTGCGTTGCTTTAAAACGGTTTGTGCCACGTAGATTCTACCTTAACAGTTTTTGTCTTGTTCGCACGTGCTGAATATAATTTCATTGTAGAATTATACAGTCCATGTGCACTTCCATTAGCCAAGTTCCAGCATCCAACAGGGCTATATGAGACGGTGCATACGCGTTTACAATTGGGGCTAGCCTATATGATTACGTTCAAACACAGTAGATCTGACATTCACCTTTAACCAATGACTTAACCATTCACCACTGTGTCAACACCTTTGATTATCTGGTAAGGTACGGAGCACTGCAAGCAGTACTGTGGCTGCTGAGTTTTAAGCTGTGGCTGCTTTAGAGCGTACGGCAGCGCCGTGGTTCTGCTAAGCAATGCTACGCATGCTTAAGCATAACGCGCGAGAGACGGATAAGATATGTCCCGTCCGAAATGACGGTTTCCACCAAGCTAGATTACACCGCATAGACCCCATGAAAAATATACGAAATTCTGAATAAAATATTCACTCTGCCGGACGCCACTAGGCAAACGCTAGAACTCGTGCTCGAGTAAATAAGGAAGTTAGCAAGCCAGGCCTCGCGCGCTATAGAAGCCGTAGCAAAATGGTCTCGCCCACGCTCTACATGGACGTGCGCTGCAAGCTCCGAGCATGGCCGCCATAAATGTGCTGGCAGCGTTTGAGCCTTGGGGAGAAGCTTACAAGCCAAATTTCACTTAGTGTGGGATGTTCGTTGCCTATAACGCAAAGTCAAAATACATGCTCATTGCAGTGTTGCGATTGGGAGATCGCGAATCCACCCTCTACCCTGTGGCCAGCCCACGCTGACCAGAGCCCATAGACGCACAAGCGAGCTTTTCTAAAGAAAGTGCTCAGGCTGTCCTGGCAAAACCCGAAAGAAAAACGAAGTGCCGTTAAACGGGTGCTCACCCAGAGCGTTACTCGCAAGGTGGTGCCGTTGAGCAGCGGCGTCTTGATGGACGCGACATAGCTGCGCGCGCGCAGGCGAAAGACGAGCCTGCGGCTTCCTGTCCAGCCAGACGCCATGGCCGGGGCTGACACCTGCACGACCACGCCTTTAGGTACCTCCGGAATGCACTCCGGAGGGTAGTCGAGCGCCAGCCTGGTTCGGTTCGCCAGTGGCGGTTCTGCCGTGACGTCCAACAGCACCGGGAAGACGAAGCTCGTCGTGTCCTCAGCTGCAGACAGGGTCGACGGGACTGCAGCGTGCAAATCTGTGCAACGATAAGTGCGCGGTCAACGGAGAGCTGCCGACTCGGGGGCGCCAACTGGTTGTGTCTTTCAGCTGTCATAATTTCAATTGCCCCATAGAGCTTTGCTGTGCGCGCAAGTTGGTTCATGAACGAAAGGCGAACGATGCAAAATAGACACGGCCAGAAAAGAATTAAAGCACGCAACAAATACAAAAAGTATCGTTTTGTTCGCTCGAGTTCGCTCTTGTGAAGGCTATGCTATGCCTCATTAAATTTCAGACGGGTTTGTTGGATGCTTTCACCGCATGCAGCCGCCTTTTTTGGCGGAATTAAGCCGCTCCGCGAAATTTCATCATTTGACGGTGAAACGACAATGCGCGGAGCGTAGCTCCAATTAAGGCATCGATGTGGTGCGTATTGCGTTGTGCTGTGGTTGCATAATATTCAGTCAGTTCCTTCTCATGTATTTGCTAAGTCTGCAGTATTTCGCTGGAATCGTGACATGCCAGCTAAATATTACCAATGATGATAAATGCACTAAATAATTGCGTCCTCACTGGATTTCTAGTTAGAAAAAAAAACAATTGTTTTGGGGATTTTTGTAATCAACTGCTGTGCCGCCTTTCTCCTCAACGCCTTCTATCATTTTGTCTCCAACCTCCCCGAATGCAGGGTACCTATTGCAGGGTAACACATACCTATTGACTAACCGCTAGCCTGTCTAACTAGTGATGCACAGGCTTCTCTCACAAAACATTAGCTGGACTTTTGTTCATTAAAGCCTCACTTTTTCATAAACGTTGTTAATATGCTTTTGTCAAAATGTCAGTACTGCTCAGAGGCACTGTATTAGGCCGCTGGTACACGCTCCAGCAGTATGTAACAATACAAAACGTCACAAATGCCAACGCGCAGTCGCAGTGCCACCACAATAATGTATCATCAAACAAACAAAATTTGCGCTGATGTATCGTTTTTTTTTTCTTTAAGAAAACCGGCTCATAAAATTACAAACTCTAGGAAGCCCTTAAAACATCGTGATCTTGCGTGTCTCATTAGGTAAGCTGAACCAGCTCTATGAGGAAAAGTTGAACCCATAAGCACTCATAGTGGTCAGTAACAGAACTAACGGGTTAGGTACAACATGTTAGGCAGCCAATGTCAGCCCTTTTGACTGCAAATTGATACTTCAATTGCGCAATCTTCGTGCAGGCTCCACGCTTACCATTATCATGAAAGGAGTCATTGGCAGGAATGCTGATCACTGGGCGCTCTGAGTAGCAATTTTGAGGGGCATTTTTCCTGAAAGCACAAAAGAAAAAAAACAAGAAGCACGGAATGTTAGCACCAGAGAAAAATACAGAACAAATATAGAGAAAAAAGGGGACGTTAACCGCAATAGGTTCCGGTTGACTACCCTGTACTGAGGGAAGGGGAGCATGAGAGCAGCTGTATGGTACTCGGGCTTTCGTAAGCCTGTGGCTCCGCCGCGTCCGTTATAGCGTTTGTAGATCATCTATAATGAACACTCGCTTGTTATGAATACTTTTGCATCTTTTAACCCATTTTGAGTCGTGTTGCAGTTCAGTGAATATGTCACTATCACTCGTAACCTTGTGCATCCGTGAACTGAAACTGAAATCCGTCCAGACAAGCCGTCCAAGACGTGGGGTTAGAATAAAGTTGGCTGTCCTTTAAAGGCAGCGCCAGTTGGACAAAAGCGCCCGTAAGTAGCTAGCATTTCTGTATGCAAGGAGTACGAAAAAAATTGGAGGACGCTTAAGCTTCGCCTTTAAGAGCGGAATGCGATAGCATTCAAATATTCCTGGCTGCTTATCAGGCTTCCCGGCAACTGAATTATGTTTTCTCGCATATTCAAATTACAATCCGACACTATCACGTCTGTAGGTTGTGGTTAAGTCGTACTTTACGATTTTCTGCCAGATTTTACTTTGAGAAATTCAGTTTTGTTCACTAACACCTTGCGCCACGTGAAGGGCCTGCGCGGTCTGAGTGGTTTGGGATGATTATTTCCGCCAACAACGCCGGGGTGCCGACGCCGACACCGATGCCGACACCGATGCCGACGCCGACGCCGGATTTTCGGCGACATGGGGCCCGTAACGCTATCGCGTTAAAAGCGCACATTAATCAAGCGATTCTCTTCTACATCTTCATTAGACGTTATAGTGCAGTCACAGTCAAGCTCTTTTTTTTTTCATACTTGTAAAAGAGTGAAAAAATTAGTACACAGACAAGGTTACAGGCACAGCTCTATCAACCAAAAATTATTTCGTAACAACGGTCAATAAATGCCGAAGTTTATTGTTCCCGATTACCATTTCCCTTTGTGTGCTCTTTTGTCATCGTTGCAGTGCGGCAAATTTACGTTTCTTAAATAACACTAGGAAAAAATTTCCACTTACAGGCTGCACAGATATTCGGCCTTGTCTCAGTAATATACGACACACGTTACAACCAGGGAGTGATATACAACGTATTTGTGTATGCAATTGGTTTATAACAGCTCATCAGTACTAATGCAAAGCGCTAATCAGCATAAGAGGCAAGTGTCAGTGATGGCCTGGTACTAAGGTCGGGCTATATAATATAATGATTCTGTTCCATTGCTATTCCTTTCCGTGCTTCGTCATGGTCCGAGCGGCCACCTTATCACCGGCATCGGCAGGCCGTGATGGGTGATAAGAAAGGAATAGAAGGGAACGTCCTTACGAGAACGCATAGCAATTTTCCAAGTTACAACTCGAATGCCTTCATGACGGTGACACTTGTGTGCCAAATTACAATGAAATTACATCTGACCGACAATCACTTCAATTCATATTAACGTGCAATTGAACAGTTGCGGCATAAATTTTCCCTTGAGCGAACAGCTTCCTGAGGTCCTTTGAAGTTCGCTCAAGTGAAGTTTTAGTCAAAAAACATCGTGCATTGTGCAGACGCATAGAGGTATAACATGCGTACTTCAGGTGTGAGATTAGCAGGAAGTTAATTGGCACTAGCAAACCAGAATGAGCGATGCGGAAGATGCTGCTCCTGCGCTAAAATATTGCAACAGAACTGATGGGTCAAGGCGGAGGCATTGCTGTTAAGCCTGTCGTTTTAGCGAAATTGATGTTGCATTGTACTACGCGAAGAATTGCGGATAACATCCTATGCAGCAAAAATCGCAAAAAATAATAAAAATAAAGCACGAGTAAAAACAGTCAGGGCATAGTGTGCTTATTGCTATACCATCGGACATTTAGCTTTCAAGTGCGCTCAATACTGAAGAAACAGCACCCAAGAGCAAACGCCAAGACTGAACCAAACACACACCCGCAATCCGTAGGTTTTAAACGTAGAAACATGTCGTAAAAAAATGATTTGCAAACTGGCAGCCATGTTGATCATGACTCCCGGCGACACTTACATCCACAAAACTAAAAATTAGCTCAGAACACCCACAGTGAATTAACGAATTGCTGCCCGTTTTCCAGTTCAGCTTCCTGACATGATAGGCATGTCCAGGAGATGCTCTGCGATGAGAGGTAACGCAATGTCTAGAACACTGTACTTGGCGGGAACATATAAAACCTTAATGCCTTTTTGTTCTATCTCTGCTTGCACTGTTTACGACGAGAACTTGATATAACTGCTCTTAAGAAGAAAACGGCCCCCAATGAGAAACAATATGAGAAATTTCTAATCAGATGAAAGCGCTAATTGCGCACACTACATGGCTCATGAGAACGAATAGCCGGAAAAGCAAGTAAATTTAGATTGGGCTTCCCTACGCAAGAATCCAAAGCCTGCATGCATGGGCTTTGCTGGGACTGAAAAGGCTTGAGTACGCAAGCGGAACGCAAGCTTCTTGCGTCCCCTAATCTAAAACTTTCTAAGGACGCGAAACAACTTACGATATACTTCGCGACATGAGAGCTGAGAGCTACCCAATTAACTGCTATTTACAGCCATACACTGGAAAGCACTGATCGGAGTGGTGGCGCCTGTGTGGTTTGCGTAAATAAGCGGTCAACTGTGCCCAGTTTCGATATCTGCTTGTGCATGCGTTCGTGTGCTCGTGCACAACATATCGCTCTTAATTCAGCATCATCTAATGACAGACGTCGGCAAAAATCACGTTAAAACACTGTCAGTGTCATTGCATTTCCAAAATAAAAACTCCTCTACACCTTTGCACCGTTATAAGACATAACATGTGAAAATAAGCCCTTCATACAATAAGCAATAATTAAAGGGTACATCAAAGATGTTTTCGACAGTTACGCTGTTGAGAAGAAAACAGCGACATTTAAGGGCACCTCAAGCGAGCCTTGAGACACCCTTAAAGGGACAGACAACCGCTCAGAACATGAATTGAGATAACCCCGCGGATGGAAAGATCGTCCATCGTATTGGCTAGAACGTGCCCTGTTTTTCTCATTAAACGTAGATTTATATTTTTAATGCTTCACTAAAAGTCGTAAAAAATGACCTTTGGTGCCCCATGCGGCAAAAACATGAACCTATTTAAGAGGTCTACCACGTGACCTTCTACCAGGGTATCCTATTCCTGGTCTTTTTAGTAATATTGAAATGCAGTAACATTCTTTCTATTATAAGTTTTTTTTTCTAATTTACAATGTGCAGATAAGCCTTCGTTTGTAGTGAGTAGAAAAGTGGCGCTGCCTTCGCCTTCGTTTTCGATGACTTGGCTTGGCTCGTCTATCGACTGAATAACGACGACGGGGGCCAGCGAGCCATGACGTAGGCATGCACTTGGGAAAACAACGCGGTGCAGCTGTAAGAAAGGTCTGTATAGCAACGAAAACTTATTGTACCAGTCTATTTACCTTTAAAAGTGGCTGGAAAGGTGACAATATAGGTGACTAACCACAGTTGCACGTCCTCCAGCGAAAGCAGGACGATGGGCGGCTTTCACAATTTGCGAGGCGTGCTATCGGCATCACAGGGACTCTTATTTTTTTTTAAGGCTGCTCAGATCAAAAAATTCTCCTTACGAAATATCCACGCACTTTTGGAAGTAACCGCTGCAGGTGTAAACACTACCGAGGGTGAGCTTTTCGTTGCGCCATAAAAAATTGGGTCCACAACTATCGGTTGTCAGTCCCTTTAAAGGAAAAGGCTCAAGAAAGTCTTGAGGCTTTGCCGTTAGGGGTGTTACGCGATAGACTGTGAAATTTTAATGCTTGAACCTTGAAGCAAAAACAACACTTACATTGTTTCTGCTTCATGAAAAAAAATACGATAAATCAAACAAGGTGACAGTCACTTTAAACTGGAGCATGAACTCACAGGGCGTTATACAGTATTAAGCGTTTTTATGTATTCTAACCATGAGCAAGCGATTCCAGAAAAAGCAACAGATATACTTAGACAATATTAGCAAAGTTCAAAACACTAGTGGTACGAGACCGTGGCAACAAGGATGACTATAACGCGTAAAGCCTTCGATGCTTTCATGACTAGTTACTCACGTGAACAGCCTCATCATTATAGAGGGAACTTGAACGTCTTTTAGAAGCTTTCCTTGGGAGGCGCACCTAGGCAGTTCGAGGATTAGAAGGATTGTTGAAGTTGCCAAAATGCAATTCTTTGGTCGCGTCAAGATGCACTTCGCGAGGGCGTGAAAGGAACACCAAACAGGAAGGAGCATTGTTAAAGCGTGATCGAGGACGCCACTGGATCGCGACAAAAGTTGGAGAGTGCAGCGCCTGGCGTGAGAACTGCAAAGAGAACGTGCGCGCTGCTCGGGCCTCTTTATAGGCGACCCGGCGTCAGGGCTCGGAAACAAGCCTGCTTCGTTTCCCGACATGACGTCTCGTTTCGTTTACTCGGCGGATATATCGCGGAGAAACTCTCGCGCAGTGCGAAGGCATTGGACTAGCTCTCGACGTGACTTGATGAACAGAAATGCTTCAACTTGTAATCTACGCTTGCCCAAACTTATTTCGTCGCTTCCTCGATTACTTGCTGTGACGTAGCGTGGCTACGTCATTGAGCACGAGGGCAAGAACCGCGCGACCACGCCCTGGACGGCCGTACTGCGACGGCTGCAAAACACAGGAGTGCCCGTGTATTGAGGTTTCGAGTGGTAAAACCGAAGAACCCACGGTGGTCCAGATCCTCTGGAGCCCTGCAATGTGGCATCACTGATAGCCTAGTACCCGCTTGCTGGAACACATTTACCCTTGAATAAGTTTACACCGAAGCGGGAAAAATGCCCTCGGAAATAGCACTATAGGCCGTCCATATAGTATAGGCCCCCGTACAGCTGCTTTGGGTCCATCGTTCGGTGCACGCTATTTCACAGAGCTGCGCGCATCACGAAACGACTGACGTATCGTGCTAGAAGCAGTTCGAATGACTTAGGTGGTGTTATTTGAGGCATGGTAAATGGTCGCTGCGGTGCAAGCGAGGCTGCCTCTTCTTCCGCGACGGTACAAACGTGCCGCTCGAGAGCACGATGACGAGCAGAGCTGCGCGGCCACTGCCGCTATGGAAGGTGATGCTGTGGCGGTCGAAACGCTACCGGGAGCTGTGCCTTGAGTGACAACAACTGTCGCACGTTTCGTAGCGCAGTAGACATCTGGATCGGCCACTTCACCACGCGCACACTTACATGGGGTATATAGTGAACAATAGGCACCGAGAGACTAATAGACTAAGAGACAATAGACAATAGCGATCACTAAAGGCATCCAGGGATCACTAAAGGCATCCAGGGATTACTTGGAGCTATTTCTGACGAATTTTCTTCCCCACTTTTCACTGGTGTCTTAAAGTTATGCGGTGGTATATGCGTCCGAACTTTTAAATCAATCAGCATCTTTCAATCAATGTAAACCAATGTCAATGTTTGTGTACTCGTTTCGCGCCAGCACGTCTCCATTAGATAAGATACGTAGATGCGCTGAAAGTATTTCAACGTTGAAAGCGTCGGCTCCTGTGCCCATTCTGCTGCATACAAGCAACAAATTATTCCAGAAAATTCTTTCTTCTGTAATGTCAAGTGAAAATCAGGGCCGTTTTGTAAGCATGTGAAATTCAACTTAAATTTACGTAAGTATCTCAGTTGTCAATAGTGTGCGTTGACTATTGTAGATAACTGTGTTGCGGAAGTGAATTGCGCTCGGGGAGCGAAAGAAAAATGGAAGTTTAACTGGAAGTATTATTATTATTATTATTATTATTATTATTATTATTATTATTATTATTATTATTATTATTATTATTATTATTATTATTATTATTATTATTATTATTATTATTATTATTATTATTATTATTAAGAATGGGCAAGGATGTCGGCCTGAGGTAGACTCCCTGCGCCTGCTACTCTGCGCTTGGGGAAGAAGGAGGTTATGAGGGGTGACGACGAGGACACAGAATGTAAAGCGTGAATACATACAGCTAAGCGCCCGAAAGATGGGCGCTTTGCACGGCACGAGATTTACAAGTTACAGCTGCAGGGCTAACTGCGCTCAGAAGAGAAACAGCCAATTGGATACATGTAGCTGGCCCGTCAGAAGTGAGAGAAGCCACTGGCCTCAAGTTAGATTTGGTATTGGCCTGAAGGAAAAAAAAAAAGAAATGGTCGTTTCGCTCGTGACTATGTAGGAGTTCTATATTTATGAGGCGCTGTAAGCATATGTACACCGTATGAGACCATATGAGACCGTAGAAGACCGTAGTTTTTTTTTTTATGTGTTGTTGTTTCTATACCTATTTTGTTTTAGCTCGCTTTACGCTTATAGGCGATTTCACAGCGAGAAACAAATGAGCTCCAAGGTGGTTGCTTACTTTGTGCTTGTACGTGTTTGCGACCACTCGCATGTTTCAGTCGAGGAAGAGGGCGAAGAGAAAAAAGAAAGTGCTGATTAGAGCGTTTTGCCCCCTGCCAGCCTGCTACAGTCATTTCATTTGGGACGACAAAGAAAAAAAAAAAAGAGCCAAGCTGATCGAAAGCGTTCGACGAACGCTATAGATATGACCGCTCTCAGAAGGGGACTTTGCTGCGCTATGCGAACGCTGGGATCTGTCAGCAGAAGACAGCGAGTCGTGTGGCGCGTGCAGAACACGCCCTCGATCAGAGGCGGCGCAGAGATGTAAATGCGCAGGACCTTGCAGTGCGGGCGAGCTATCCGCCCGACTCGAGCGCAAGACGAACACCCCTGGCGAGAAACAACGAGCTGCCGGCACGCGCAGTGGACCGCGACGATTGACACAATCGCATCAGGGATCGGCAACCGAACGCGGCCGGTGGACGCCGCCCGTCAAGGAGAATCCGTCGCTGCCGTCGCAGGGCGCTATATAGCCGCCTGAGCGCCAAGAGCGCGATCGATCGAACATTTCAGCTTGCGCCGATGTTTAAGATTATCTAGTATGGCAACATTTTACCACTTCGCAATCGTTTTTCGACTGAGTGACGTATAAGATGTGCTTTTAGATTGGTGGGCGGAGCACTCGAAGACTGAAGGGCAGCATACTGCGCCGCGTCATCGATTGAGGCGCTCATCGCTCACGTTGTACCGACTGTTATAGTTGCTCAGACGTGGCCTCTATTCATTCATTGTTGCTCCAATGGCTACTTTGGCTCTCAAATTCGCTTTACTAAACGCAAAAGCCCTTTTCCTGTGCGGGTGGAATTGCGGACGGAAAGATCGCGAAATTAAATCTGCCTTTAGCTGCAGCCTTCGTCTGCGACCATTCGTCTTAAGCGTTAATCATTCATCTCCGAAGGTTGCGTACTACAGCCGCACGTGGCAGTGCATATCCTCGGAGGTTGGAAGGTTGCTTGTACGCCGATACAGCGAACTCCGCCCCACACGGTCAGCGCCGGTAGCATTGGTGCGATTCGCGTAGGGTCAGCGCGTCTCTTACGTACCGCGCGTGAGTCACGGTTTCGAGCTCGTGCCAAGGCTGAAAAGAGCAGTCATGTGTAATCAGGCGTATTAGGCGTAAAATCACGCTCAGCACAATCTGAAACGGGAAGCCGGCTGCTAGACCACGCATGTTCCCTGGGCATAGACCGCACTAAGGAATATCCGCGACTACTAAGACAACTCTATTTTAGCACCGTTGTCACGGTTGGACAATACTTCGCACCTAGTGATGTAGAAAACGTGCAGGTGTCTTCTTTATTAGAAGCAGCTTTGAGCTCCCGATGCTGCTGTTGTGGCTCTGTCGCCTAAAATAAGAAGCAGCTTCGACAAAGGACACCATTCGTTTTAAGCGTTAATCATTTATCTCCGAAGGTTGCGTACTACGGCCGCACGTGGCAGTGCATGTCATCGGAGGTTGGAAGGTTGCTTGTACGCCGATACAGCGAACTTTTGAAAAGAAGGTGGCGCGCATTTTGTTGTTTTACTATATTGTAGCGCAGAAAAGGACAGACCGAAGACGACACATGAGCGCCAACTGGATAGTTGGCTGTTAGTACTCTTATGCCATCCTCTCTCTCTATCTCCACATGTGCCCGCGCTATGTTTTTTTCTAAAACACCGTACCACTAAGCCAGCATCAATTGTGCAATATTATCACTAACACGTTTAAGGCTCCGCACAAACTCTATTGCCATAACATAACGTAATCACAGCCAGGTACCAGCTGCGCACGCTATACAACGCTGTAGCGTAGCTATAAAGCGGATCGCGCATTCGCTTATAATATCTGACAAGGGGGCGGTAACCCTGATAGCGTAGCAGTATTTGTGCTGTTCGATGCCGGTTGTGAACACAGAAGCGTTGACGCGCCCTGCCGCGAAGCAGAGCCTCCGCAGGCGACGTGCGTGGCAGCGGCCTTGGCTCAGCATGTCGCGCAACCGTGCGAAGAAACACAGCGAACCGGACGGACCGAATGCGTCGTATTTGCCACCTGAACTGCGCTGCGCTGTCCGTGCGCGAGGCAGCTGGACGACCTCCGCAAGCAGTTTCCGTCGTTGTGTATGTACTACACGCACACACCCCGGTCGCCTTTTACTTGCGGCGCCTCTCGGCCATTGTGGTCACACTCTCTTTCTTGCCTTCTTTTATCCGCGCCGCTCGCACCTCTTTTTGTCGCGTTTCTGCTCTGATTGCGGTCTTGACATTGCTTCGGTTCTCGGTTCAGTCCCTCGCCGCCCTCGAAGGCGGAATTTCTGGCGCAGCTGGTTAGGGTGTGGCTCCGCGGCCTCCTCCCCGATCACGAGCTTTTTCTGCTTCTTTTTTTTTTTTTTTTTTTCGCGACACCTCCCACTCACGAAGTCGCGCTGTCCCTGCTGTGTCTGAGAATAAATGACTCTCGGCTACAGTCTGCCGCGTCGCTAAAATTAACTGCGCAGTACATAATTTCCTCTAAAGAGAAGAAGAATGCCTTCAGAACTTCCTTTGGAACGTCACGAACGCTCAAGGACGTGTCAGAGAAGAAATTTACTGAGTGCGCTGTTAACCATCATTATGTGTAACTGTTACTGGCGTGTTGGCCCTTCTCAAATATGTAAGACTGTTCGAGTAGTTTATCGAATATATATATATATATATATATATATATATATATATATATATATATATAGGAAAGTCAGAAGCACAACTTCGCGGTTATCTTAGGTTTAATATTTTCCCAACAGTTTCGGTCGGTGGACCGACCTTTTTCAAGGCCGACCTTTTTCAATATATATATATATATATATATATATATATATATAGTGTTATTCGGTTTGGTCCCACTCACTCCTCGAATAGACAGTCGCTATTGGAAAATTCCAATATTTTCCAACAGTTCTTCAATAATTGTCAATAATTGTGAAACGCCAATTTCAAGCGAATAGGCGTTATATTAACCATCCACCGAATCGCGACAACGGTGTGACAGAAAGAACGTGCCGATAACACTGCAACACCCGACAAATTTCTGGAGGCTGTAACTCCTTACTTGCGGGACAAACGCGTAGAGGAGCACACGGCAACGACTATCATTTTGCTGGTGAGCTTAACCGCAACCATAAATTTAAACTGCCTCAGCAGTGGAGTAGTTTCGCAGTTCAGTGCGCCAATCGCTCTCAGTGTGAAATTCTGCAATGCACCTATAGAAAGGAGAGATTCTGTCACTTCCGTCAAATTTGCTCTTCTGTACAGTACAGTCAGCCGTGAACCAGCATGCGCCGTATAGGAACGGTATGGGATAGTACGCCGTAGAAAATAGTATTTGCTGCACCTGCAGCAAATAAGCATCTAGCTAACATATAGCCACTAATTGCGCATCACACAAGGGACTTTCTTGGCTCGCTATAGCTCCCTGGCAAGAAGGAACGTGTGTTATCCTGCCTCGTTCAATGCTCTTGTTTCTGAGGACTTCTAGTTTCATTAAAGAGTCGTTAGCCTCCTCTCATAGTGGATGCCGACTAATCAGAAAATGCCCGTAAGTTTACATTGGGCATTTCTAACCATGCCCAATTCACAAATTATGGACGAGTTGCTTCATGGCGAAGGAGCCTACTCTCATGGCTCGCAAGCACGCCTAAAGTTGCCTTAGAGGCATCTAGTGCATCATCATTTGTTTTATCTGTGGCTCGCAAATCGTATTGTGTGCTAGTTTTTATCTACATAGTTATTTAATTGAAGTCTTCAGCATGCACTTACAGCGCTCAAATTTATTCTATAGGTGGAGAGCAGAAAGTGTATTCATCGGCCGCCTGTAAAGAATACGTAAGAATATATATACGTAAGCATATATTACAGAAATATCAGGCTGTTCATTTGTTAGTTCGACAAATCTAAGCGCTTTTGTGTAAATCACGACCTTCTCAAAATAACCTTAAAGCAATCAATGCAGCGTTCGAAAAGACCTTCTATCATAATTTTAGAGCAGCCATTGTAGCGTTCGGCCCGCCGCGGTGCATGGTTAGCGGCTGCGGTGTTGCGCAGCAATGTACGAGGTCGCGGAAATCAAATCCCGGCTGCGGCGGCCGAATTTCGATGGGAGCGAAATACAAAAACGCCCGTGTCCCGTGCATTGGGGGCACGTTAGGTATCCCCTAATGATCAAAATTAATCCGGAGTCCCGCACTGAGGCGTGCCTCATCATAAAATCGTGGTTTTGGCACGTCAAACCCCAGAAAAAAAAATTGTAGCGTTCGAGAACTATTCGAAAAGTTCACTAATATTCCAGAATAATGTTCAAAAAGTGTTCGATTCGTTCGATTGGCCATTCGATTCGACTTCCAAAAATATTCCCCTCCTTTTATTTCCATTTTTAACTCGCCGCACGCGGTCTTGGCCGCTGCCCTTTCTTGGGCACTGAATTAGCCCAGCCCAGAGAGCACAAGCTGTGCCGCCACCGTCCTTGTGCTTCTCCCTCGGCTGTTCCTTTCTCTTGGATCCTAATCTTCGCGTCTTCCTCGTTCGACAGTTCTGATCCGCTTCGTTAGCGGCCGAGCGCAGTCGATCGCTGCGGTGCTTTTTTTTTTTTTTTCAATCACGGTCGGGGACGCCTTTTAAGTTTTCTCCGGCTGACCGTTTTCGAGAGTAGGGCAGGCATGCCATGGGACAGCCTAGATACTTGGTTTGACCCAGCCCTTCCGCGTGTTACGTCTCTGCGAAACCCTGCCAACCTGACATGCCGCCACGTATGCCACACCCAGCGGACTTGGCTGCTTGGAAAGAAGCGCAAGAGCGGCACCAAAAGTACTAGAGAAAGAAGCCAAAGGGGTGCGGGGGCCGAGGAGTTGGGAAAAGGGAGGGCAGAAGAAGACCCGGATGTTTCATCTCCGTTGAGCCGCGTCGCCGTGCGCTGTCGCGTGGCGTGCATCTTTCGGGATGCGAGACGGCGCGACGAGTGCGGGCCGGATTGGGGGCGGGCGGGGGACCTCTCGCTGCCGAGATCGCGGCAGGCGCCGGCTATCAAGTGGGGCCCAACGGAGCTTCGGGGTACATTGCACGGCGTCTCGCGCCCGCTGATGCCGGTCACTATAGAAGAGGGCTGCTGTCTCCGCGCGGCTCCTCAGCTAGTACACGAGCTTGTGTAGGCATTGAGTTTGAGTCGTAGCCCGGGCGTATTCTCCACGAGCTGAATCATTCTAGAGTAAGAAATCTCTCAGGCTTCACGAAATGTAAAAGTGACGTTTCACTACACAACAATCACCGGAAAGGGCGCGATTCATCGGGCAGAAATATGAAGGGACGCTTTCGTGTGCCAACCTTGACAACGCGGAGACCTGCATTATTCCATTGTCGCCAACTCTTCTCTCTCGCAGCTCATTTTATCAAGAGAGTGAGGGAAATAAATTATTATCTGCACTCGAACCATGCGTTGGTGCTCCGAGCAGATGGCGGAATAGAGGCTGGAGCTGACACGTGGTATACCATTGCAATATACGCTGGAGAACACAGTTTCATCGCATGAACTATGCCTGAGCTGTACACTCTAACTGTACACTCGATTGCCAAAACAAGACGTCTAATACCCTTGAAGAATCATGCTTAGAGACATTCAACCGACCGTCTCGGCCCCCGACTTCGCATGAATCCAGTCCGCGAAAAATAACAAGTTGATCCTATCGTCACGCACGTGCGTCAGTAGCAGTCATTTACCGTGCGACTTGGCAATCGATGAAATAAACAAAGCTCAGCCGGGTCGTTCCCTTTCGCTCGTTGTGCAATAGGCGATCCAGCGGGGCAGTAGTTTGTTAAGCGCTAAGCACCGCCGCTAAGCGCGCGATCCAATATTCACGGCGGGAAATCCCACTTGGGGCCGAGCAGCAGTGCTTGTTCTCTTTGAAAAGCGGCGTCCACGCGTCGGGACGACTCGCCGGCCGGTCGAGTTTTTTTGTTCTCTGCGGGTGACGGTGCCGTCCAGGGCCGCAGGAAGCCGAAACTGGAACGCACGCCTCATCCGGCCAGCGTGCCGCTCGCCCAGTGAGTGACTGAGTGATCCGCTTTGCATTGCCCAATTCGTTCCGTGCACCGTCTTCCGGCTGCTGGACAAACCCGGACGACTCCCCTGCACGCGGCACGATGCAGCCTGGGGTGTCCGCGTCCTGCGGCGAGCCGTTTGTCTCAGCGCGTGACTGAACAGACTATGCGCGCCTGCGCTGTGTTTCTCGTTATTTGATGACACCGTTACTAAGCATCAATTGTCCAAACTAAAAAAAATAGTAATAATAATAATAACAGTGTCGGAAGCTCACCGAGAGCTCAACTCTTAGCCATATTTTCTGACGCATAATTTATCTCTTTTAACTTCCCAAAGTTACGCGTGGTTTATGACGAAAGCCGCAGTGGAAGACTTAGGATTAACCTTGACAGGCTGGAACGGTTCACTAAGCTCCAGAAATTTGTTAGACGGACTTCATTATTTATTTATTTATTTATTTATTTATTTATTTATTTATTTATTTATTTATTTATTTATTTATTTATTTATTTATTTATTTATTTATTATTGTGTTGTCGACAAGGGCCGCGAGAACAGCATAAATAAAAAGCAGGATACCTCGAAGCACCACGAAGTCGGAGCAGCGCAGTCACCTGCTGAGCCGTCTCACGTTGCACCCCGTGGTCGAGAGGGACGAAAGGGAGCTGAGAGGTGAAAGTTCCGTGAGCAGCGCTTGAAATTCTATAGACAACCCGCCAATATCAGAATAGAAGGGCAGTGGCCACGGCGGATGACTGCCGCACGTACACACTGCTTCATTTCCTGGGCTCTTCTGGCTTGCACGATAGACTATGACAGGGGTTCGTCGAGCCCTCTGCTGCGCCGCACGTTTCACTTGCATCAATCTTTTCTTCCTACATCCCCTTGTCCAGTTTCCCCGTGCAGGATATCCAGAACGAATCATATCTGATTGTATATCTCGTGGTCCAACAGGCAGGAAATGAACGTGTGTTTTGTGCTGTGTTTCTATCGCACTTCGTGGGCTCTCAGGCTGTGCGGAAACACCGCGAATCCGACGACGTCGTTATTTTCTTCCAAGCGCCGTGCATATTATTTTGCCGAGGCCCTGCGCACGGCGACATACTGTGCTTGTGGCTCCATAGCTACACTTAGAATGAGTAGTAGATGGGTAAAATATCGATGTAAACGAGCAGGGCTGGTACATAACGAAACGATTCCTTTCATTCACTCTAAGAAAAAAATTGCGCCCTTTGGGGAATATCACGTACCCCAGCAAAAATTGGAGGACGCTTACGCTTCGCCTTTAAGAGTAGAACGCGACAGCGTTATCGGGACCCGTCCGCATCGCATCGTTCGCCTCCGTCAAGTAGGCTTCATTCACTGCAATACAGAACGTGGGAAAGCCAACTTACAAAGACCAAGCTTACACCGATCCCCTTAAAGTCGGCTTCACTTTTAAACAGAAATGCATTGCTGGGAAGACGTTTTTCCAGGGGCAATATAAGTGGTCGTAATGTGAAGGCCCTGGGACCTTTTTTCATTATTTTATTAATTGTTTGCTATTGCCCCGACGCGCGCGCGTGTCCAAAACGCATTTTTCAGGCCAAGTCCCAGTTTGTCTTGCCGAGGATGCCAGTGCCATCTGAATAAGATTTTTCGCAAGTAGGCTCCCCGAGTGAGCCGGTGTTGTTATGGTAGAAATGCTTGCAAAAGAGGTTTGTGTTTACGTTTCCTCGTAACAGAATTATGTTTTCTCGTACATTTAAATAACAGTTCGACGCCACCATGTCTGCAGGTTGTGCTTAAACTGTACTTTACCATTTTTTCTGACGGATTTCACTGTGAGAAATTCAATTTTTGTTCACTAACACCTTTCACCACGACGAAGGGCCTGCGCGGTCAGGGGGATTGCGGATGATTTTCTCCGCCACAGACGCCGGCGTGCGCGCCGACGTCGATGCCGGATTTTCTGCGACACGGGGTCCTTAACGATCTCGCGTTAATAAGCATCTTGCGTGCATTGCCTTTAATGCTGCGCTCCCATGCAGCATACTTTCAGCTCACGAACGGCATGTGTGTGGATCCCGGCCACGGCGGCCACATTTCGATCGGGGCGAAGTGCGAAAGCAGCCGTGTACTTAGATTTAGGTGCACGTTAAAGAACCCCATGTGGTCCAAATTTGTGGAGTGCCCCACTACGCCGTGCCTCATAATCAGATCGTGGTTTTGGCACCTAAAACCCCATAATTAATTTTTTTTTTAAACGGCATGTGTGTATCAGCGTGGCACAGCGTTCCCAGCGCGATAGTAACGAGTGGAGAGTGCTAAGGTGCGCGCAACATTGACGACGATTACTGTCGGGGTTTGGGGGCCAAGATAAACCAAAATGGTGCAAAAAAATTATAGCACTCAACTCTATTCATTTCTGGTGATCGAGCGTTCACGAATGGACAATCCTGCCCGGTGATACAATTGGCGAAGACCGAGAAGCGAAAGAATTGGAACAAAATTGTCGCACTATTCCGGTCTCGCTAGAGATACCCAATTCCCCTGTGCAGAATAGCCAACCGGACACTTAATCTAGTTAACCTCTCTGCCTTTCACCTCCTGTTCTTTCTCTCTCTTCAGTCGACACTTGCCACACTATAGACGCAGTGTGGGCGGCCACGGAAGCTTCGCGATAGTCGAGGCCTCTGGAAAACGTGTTTGCGTGCGCTCTCAGCCTCACTGGCCGGTTAGTTCTTCGAAGTAGCTAATCCCGGAAAAGCTCGTATCCTTTTCACACTTAGTGCATCGTTCGCTTACTTTACAGCTTCGGTAAGTCATTTCCGCCCGCATAGCAGCACGCGTTCTTTGCAGGTAGGTACTGGGCGCTAAACGGTCGCTAAACTTTCTGCACAAGCTTTTACTCGAAACTAAAGATAATTTGTGAACGCTTACGGCGTGGCGTGGAAGGAGAGGTGAAAGGGGGGGGGGGGGGGGGAGGGAGGGGGGTGACCCACTGGGATTGTGGAAAACAAGCACTGCATTCGATGTATTTATTTATTTATTTATTTATTTATTTATTTATTTATTTATTTATTTATTTATTTATTTATTTATTTATTTATTTATTTATTTATTGTAGCGTACACTGAAAAATGACATCAATTCATGAGGAACTTGCTACCTCAACCTCTCCATTACAAGCGATTCCATGCGCCCGGGGCGTTCCCAGTCACTTGCCTTGTCGCATACGCAGTGTTTGTTAAAAGCTGCATTGCAGCAGCTTGTCAAGTCATATACGCAAAAAATATGCGCGCACTATAGCGAAATTTCGCGGCGACGGATGTGCTAGCAGTTTTCCTCGGTGCTCCGACGAAACTGTGAACGCTGCGTAATCCGGCGCCGACTACAGAATATCGAGTCAATAAGTAGAGCTAAGGCGACAGCTTGCCACTCGCCTCGTGAGCCGCAGGGCGGCCAGCCCGCCACATGGCACGGATCAAGGACGGCGTCGGCCGGCTCTTGGCCCCGCGGTGGCCGCCGCCGCAGCGACCGTCTGCCGCGCCACGGGGTCAGTGCTTTGGTCGGGGGAAGCCCCTGCAGCGGAGGCGTATACGCGAACCCGGTCTCGCGCGGCCGCCGACCTCGTGCTTCCGTTTCACGTCCGTCGGCCGCAAGGAAGAAAGGAACAGTTCTCGGTCGTACAGCAATGAAGGCGCAGCAGCGAGAGCTCTCGGAAAAGGAACAGTGTCACGAATCTCCGGGTGTGTATGCACCAGCGATGCGCTGAACGCGATCGCCGATGCGAGAACTGTGTGGGCTCGCAGACAGGCGACGCGGTCCGAGAGGGGACGGCCTCACAAAAACAGAGCGTCACGCAGGCGGTGCACGACGGGTCGGGGAATTCCCTTCCGGAGGTGGGTGGGGGACGCGCTCCAGGATTATATCACGGCAATTACGAGGCGCATGCGCCGACGCCGTGAAAAGAAAGGCTGAAAACAAAAACACAGCCAACGGAGGTCCACACCGAGAGAAGAGCGTGTCGTCCTTTGTGGAAAGGAGAGCGGCGCGCGTGTTTGTGCGAGAATGCTTAGCGTCGTTGTCGTCTTTGCTGCGTTTCGTTAGGCGTCTGCGTTTGGGCTCGTTTTCTCGTTTCCCGCGAATCGGCTACCGTTTCGGTTTGTATTTGTGTGTCTTCTTCTTTTCGCGGGCCAGCGGGGGAAAGCCGTGGGGCAAAGGGAGCGCCCGACGCGTTCCGGAGGACAGAGCGGCGGCGTTATTACGGCCAGAACGAGTTAATCTGTTCGGCCTCGTTTTGTCGCTGTTTTTTGTTCCCCGCCCGAGGTGGACTGTGTTATTACTGGCGCCTCAAAATGATCGCGGCCTGCAGGCAGCGCACCCCTGAGGAGGAAAAAAAAAAAACGAAGATAATTATAACCGCCGAGTTATGTTCGGGCTGCTGCTACACAGGCTGGCGTGCTCTTGGTGTGCGGTCATAGTGAGTGCGCGATTGACACGTAGTACATGTTCTTTGGGACACCGCTCAAAATCATTGTTTGGCTGGCATGTGCCCGTATTGATGCACCCACGCACCACGTTTCGTTTAAATGCACTTAAAAGCGGCAAACTATTTGTTAGCACATTTCTTCATTTCAATATGCTGCAACTCATTTTCGAGATGCCAGCGTATCTGGTCATCGACGGACTGTGAGCGGAAACTGAGAGCTGTGAATTAATTCGGAACTGCGCTGGAAAATAAAAAAAAAATAAAAATTAAGTAACTGCTGAACTGGTACTGTCGACTTCTGAATTTAAATTCTAGCATCTTAAAGCATTCGACTATGGCAGCGGCATCCACATATAATTTTATGCCCTTGGTGTACCATTTCCTGAAAACTGAACGCACTGCTAACAAATCGCTCCTGGTGTAATGCGCGTTATCTTTATTACCACTATTAAGTTCCCCAAAGAAGGACAAAATACATTTTCGACGAGCTAGACGGAGATAAAACTAAAGGAAAGAGAGGGAGGTTAACCATAGAAAATCTCCGGTTGGGCATACGACGTATACCTTGTACTATAGAGAAAGGAAACAGGTGTTTGAAAAGTGGGCACTGACAGTGCCCGCACAGATAGTCTTATGTTGTTCGTTCTCACCTTTTCCAAAGATATCGAGCTATATTCCTGTGCTACATCAAACGAACAGCATCAACATTCCCGAATTCTCAGTATTATCGAATCAACAAATGAAGGTATACATTTGCGTTCGTGCTCCGCTTTTTCTTCCGCCTGCACAATGCCAGGCTCAGAGGAACAAGCATTAGCCCGGATAGCCCCTTCTATCCAGCACATTATGCGGAGCCAGGTATGCTTCTTCGTGTACGCCCGAAATATATGCAAAAATACACGCATAAAACGCAATCATGAAAAGAAAAAACATAACGCCGAGTGCAAGACAACGCAAACAAGAATGCAGCAGCGCTAAAACGACAGCTGCTGCGAGCACGGCAGGTTATATTCAAAGGGAGAAAACGAGGATAAAGGGAAAGTTTAAATTTGCCGGATCCGGATATCCGCATCGCAGAAAGAAAGCTTTTTATTGCAGTGCATTTTTGTTATCGACGCCGTCGTTTCCTGGCATTTGTAGCCGACTGAATGCCTTTTTTTTTCCCCACAAGTGTTTTTCTGTTCCCTCAATCATTTGTCGTCCCCGAGCGGCCTTTGAGAAGTAAAAGTGAATCTGCTGTTTGTATGGTCACGATGTGGGCACAATGCGCTGTCGGCTAACCCCGTAGGATACGCTCAGCCGGCTTAGTGAACATGCAACTCGCATGTGCAGTTTTCCAGGGCAGTTATTGTTCTTAAAATTGTATTCACATATCTTTGCGCTTCGTCACTCTTTAACTATAAGGTGTTGCTTGTCTATAGGGTGCACGTGACGTCCATCGTGATAGGCAAAATTTCTGGGATTGAATTCCGAAAGCTATTTTGTTCGTAAATGCTCTTAGCCATCGTCCGACCACTTTCGAAAATAACATATCCAGCATGACGATTGGCTGCCGGTGGCTCTTACGAACCCTTCTAGCGTAAGAATTTTTTTTTCGTGACTATGGACCGAACGCTCACGCTGATGCCTAGGCATCACTTGTTGGCTATCTGCCGATTCAAGTTCGAATTGCCGGGACATGCAGACATTTCCTGCATCCTGTTGGAGCCAAGTTGAGATGTCATTCGCATCGATTTGCGAATCTCCCCATAATTAAGCACTACGGGCCTTTCTTTAAAGAACAAAGGTGAAATGCATAGCAATGCCTTGCAGCCACATGCCACTTTCAGCTGGCCCTGAGTAAGCACCTTTTCAAGAACGCCCTTATTTCTCACCGCGACACTTACCTTGTCTGTCGCATTAATGAAAATCATTATTTATGCTTCATATTCATAAGGAGGGTGTTGAAATCTTTGCCGAGCGAAACTAAACGACTGTTGCACGCGTACGACGCGTGCGAAGAAAGGAGTACTAGAAGAAGAAAAAAAGAAAACACAGTTCTCGCTTTCTTTGTCTATGCCAGGCCGTTCATAACAGACAATCGGCAACAGCGCTGCAGTGGGAATTCAAACACCTGTGTCCGTTACGAGCCGGTTACGAGCAGGAGGCGAGAGCGCGCTACATTATAGACGCGGCGCGGTCTTTTCTCGCAACTCACGCAGCTCATCTTGGCCGACAAACGCGCCAAGCGAGCACCCTCGGCCACGGACTTGACGGAAACGCGTAGGCTTGGGCGCTTCCCGATGCAAACAGCAGATTCACTTTTACTTCTAAAAGGCCGCTCGGGGACGACAAATGATTTAGGGAACAGAAAAACACTTGTGGAAAAAAAAAAAGGCATTTAGTCGGTTACAAATGCCAGGAACTCGGCGTGGGGCACATTCGATCTGGATCCGGAGGCAGTGTCGTGGTCCGGCTGTGTATATACATGCGAAATCGACTGGCCTCAATGACCGATTGTAGGCGTGGTGCGATGGACAACCACACGTGTTCACATCGATAGTACCTCCTTTCCTCTCCTTTCTTTTCGTCCCTTAACCCCCTTCCCACCGCGTATAGGGTAGCAAACCGGACGTGCGTCTTTATGACTTTCCTACCTTTCCTTCATCATTTTCCTCCTCCTCCTCCTCCTCCTCCTCCTCCTCCTCCTCCTACACTCGCAGACCTGGCAACGTATTGACTAAACAGTTCGTGCGCTAGAAAGATTCGCAAGAACAGGCGGCGGCCATTGTCATACCGAACATTTGTCATACCAAGGCTGCATGACGACCAATGACAAATGGTTCTTCGCTTGCAGGGGGACAGCGTAAGAATAGACGACGGCAAATTGAGGCACGAAGAATTCCAACTCGAAACGCTGCTAGACAAATGGTTCTTACTAACTTAAAGCTCTGTGAATTATATCCTCCGTTTCTCAGCTCACTGCATGTTGTCGCAGTTAAAGATATAGACTCCGAATAGCAATAGAAATTTTAGTAGGGCAAACTACGTACTAGAGACGTACCTTCTCTCTTTCAATGAACTCTCAAGTTACCATTTTCTCTTAACTTCAACGGCAAACAAAAGCATAAACGTGTATTTCTATTCAATTTTATAGACAAACTATATCAACATACATATTGACAGTAATATGCAGGAATGTCTCAAAGTAAAACCGAATGAATATTAGTAAACACAAAATATGATGGTATTATTCTTAGCCGAATAAGAATCCTAGGAATGAGAGGAAACTGAAGTTTTGACACCGAAATCGCACTACGCGGCTGTTGTCGCATTTCGCCTCCATCGCCGCCTGCAGGGAAACTAAAGCATGGAGTTACATGCTCAGCAGTAGCGCTGCTGATCAACCGCGGCCGGATACACCATGAAACACGAACTCTCTCATGATCTATCCTACGAGTACTCACAACGTACAGCTTGTGTGCATGATAAGGAGGGCAGCATGCGTTCGACAGTTAAGCGTACTACTGCAATTCATCCAACCTTCCTGTGCCAGCCCAGCCCTGGCGGTGTGGCGGCTTTAACGCGCGTGTCTCACAAAAGAAACTACTCCTCCTTTTTTTTCGTTTTCTCGTCTGGGTCTGAGACAGAGAGTAATACCATGTGGTCCACCAAAGCCACCTTGCCTCCTAAAATTGCAGGTGGTCCCTCTGGACCGTCTGCATTCGCCAATTACTTGGGCAATCGAGGCTGCTAGCTCACCATCGGCAACAGGATCGAACAAACCAAGAATGACATTGGCAACGGGATCGAACATTCGCACTCACTTGACTCATGCGATGGTCGCGCTGAATAGCGCAGCGGAAGTGCGCCCCAACTTGAGTCAGCCAAGTTGTGTGATCATTTCCGGACCGCGCACTCAATCGCTCCGTGTGAGCGCTCCATGTGAGCGCTCCTTCGAGCTGTGCCGGCGTCCGGCGATCGAAGGGATTCCGAGTTCCAAACGTCGCGTGCTTGAAACATGGAAAAGGTTTTCGCCGGGTCTCTCAGTGTCCCCGGAGCGCGCTTTGCAGCTGCAAAGTGCACATGGCCGGCGGGTGCACGAACCCCGCCGCCTTCTTGGCATCGTGGCATATTCGCACGCGACATATGGCGCAGACGCGGTGGTTGCGGCTCCGAGCGAACTCGACGCGTGAGCTCCGCAAACCACTGCCCACTTTCACTCGCGCTCATGGAAGGCTGGGTGACGAGGCGACGACCGAGGCGCGCGCCGCTTTCTCAGCTCTCCCGTCTTTTCCCTCTCTATAGACGCAGCACTCCGTACTTCACTTGTCTTGAACGCAGTGGGGAAAGCACAAGTGGTACGCATGCCCTATTCGTATAATAGCGAGTCCTGCTTTGTTATTATTCCGTTTATTGGACCACTTTTCTATGTCATATTCACGGTCTCATTTTTTCACTCTTCTTAAGGGGCTCTGTAGAATGGGCTGTTTTCCCAGGTTTACATCAGACAACACCACCACCAACAACAAGGATGACAACAATTGAGCTGCGTTTTTTGTGTGAGTGTGTGTGCGCGCGGGCGCTTGTGTTCCAAAATTGAGAGCTTTTCTTTTCTAATTTAATGCAACGTTTTTTTACATGATTTAATTTACCTTACCATAATCAAAGTTTACATACGTGCTCTTCCGTGCACATAGGGTGCAAAGCGTGTTTGTGTTTAGAGCATCCCAGACAGTACTTATGATAAATGAGTACTTCCATAAAGCGGCTCTGAAACACGAATGACACTCAGTATATTTCAAAAGATTAGCCTGTGAAAAAAATAGTGTGTGCGTAAAAGAGTATTTTGCCATTGTAAATCACATCAAACAGAAAGTATAGAATATAATATGTTTAAAAAGTTAGTCTTGCCCCACTGCATCACTGCTTCAAGTTTTACTATCCTAATAGGTTTTTGAATAGGTGGGGTTCAAATCCACCTCCCGTAGGGTGGTGCCCTCTGAATTTAAAATGCGGATCTTAAAGGCTATGATTTTGATGCCTGAATCGGCGGAAGAGACTTTGGGAGCCGGAAACACGTCATAGACGTCAGGTTTTGGACACCGCTTATTGGTGGTTGGGCGAGTATGGAGTTTTTATTGATGAAGAATTGTTTTCAGAGGCGTATCTTATCTTAAGCGAAGATTAATGCAGTGTCCAGTCCACCCAAGCTATAACCGGCCCCACCATGCACGCACGCAATAACTACTACCAGTTCTTAGTAGCTGCTGTGGTTCAGCCTCGATATTTCTCCTTTGCGTTCTCTGCGCTGCGCCGTTACCACTTTCTTAACAAGAACCGCCGGCATCAGTACCCTATTGCAATTTCCCTAGCAGAGACGCAGAGCTTAGTTGTTGTTTTATTGCGATAGCAATTATATGGACACTTCAACCGGATTTCTGCCGTCGGCGTCGCCGTCGTCGTCGCCGTCGCCGTGAGGTTCCCTATAGATAAACGCGCGCTATCACGGAGAGCGAACGCACTCAATCTCCCACGCACAAGCAAGGAAGCCGGAAGCCAGCGCCGGAGGGAGCGGGGGGGGGGGGGGGGCGCACTTCTCCTCTGCCAACCACCGCGCTCGTCTCGCCCGCACGGTCTCTTATCTCCCCACGGCTCTGACCTTTATGCGCCGTGCATTCGCCGCTCAGTTTCCGTTGAAGCGATAGACCGCACGTACCTTCGCCGCTGCGGCGTATATATGCGCTTCCTGCCAGCGTTTTGACAGTCGTTGTCTGCAGTCATTCAGTGTGATCTATTCGTGTTTGTTTGTGCGCGCTCGCACCACGCTTGTTCATTCAGTTAGTAATAGTCGGGCCAAATTTTCCAACGCACGCTACACATGCAATGCTGCCCGGATCGGCAGTGCAGCGCTACAGGTGTGTCCCTTCGCACGCGCTGCCCACAGGCAGCGCTTCTCATCAACACCACCGTTTCACACGCGCCTTCTCGTGGTCATCGAGTCTCTCTTCATGTCGGTCTACTTACGCCGCAGCACACCTGCTTACTTAATCAGCTCATGTTTACTACAATTCATATTGCTATCAAAGCCGCTCACCTTACTTCGTATGACATTGCTGTGTTGCTATCACATTCATTGCTTCGCCCTTAGGGCGAAACTGTGACATTTTTTAAGCATAATATTCGCGACTGACCCATGGGTCAGTCGATACGGCCTTGTCCAGAGTACTCGTTAACAGTGACCGTTAACCCTTTGCGATATCGTCGTTCGAGAGTACTTGTCATATGAAACTTACGTGCAAGCCAGTTTAACAAGACAGGCACAAACTATGGACGCTTGAGATACGATGGGTCCTGTTCTTCTTAAGACCATTGGCCGTCATGTGACATCACAAGATGCCATTTTGAACTACCCGCAACTAAGTTAACTCGGCTGCATTTCCTCTAAAATTATGCTGCTTGTTGCTTGCCGCATGCCTAGATCGAACGAACGTGAGCAGATAATTTGCATGATATTCTAACGGCGAAAGAGGATGCTGTCAGGAGCGTTTCCAGGTGGAGGTCCCCTTGCCGACCTATCGGCGTGCACTGCGCGTCCCTGGCGGATCGGGTGCCCAAAGGGCGGCCCCGGATGCGTGCCGGATTGTGGGACCAAGGATTGTGGGACCAAAAAAAAAAAAAAAAAAACCGGCGGCCGGTTTTTTTTTTTTTTTTTTTTTTTTTTTTGGGGGGGGGGGGGGGGGGGCATCTGGAGCCGTTATCGCATACACCAGACAACGCAATCCGACTCCGCGGTCGCCAGCGCGTGGCGGATGTTGGCCGCTCTTCGACTATCAAAGGTGTTTTTTCCCCGTTCAGATGCCGCTGTCCGGGAATACCGGGAGCGGCATCTGAGGCCGAGCCTTCGGATTTCCCAGTTTGATTGCTCTCCCTACACAGTGAGCTCCACGTGCATTTGTTTTCGGGGCTGGAACGCGCACAGCGTGGCGCACTTTCACTTTTCGCTTGTAGCAAGAAAACGTGACCTGCTACCCCATACGCTTTTATATATTTTTTCTTTGGAGCGAATCATTCCTTGCCTCGTTCTTGGCACCTTGCGTACGGTACGTAGGTTCCTGTCTCGCTTCGCTTTAATAAAAAGAAAATATTGTGCGACCGATGGTGGAATCAAACCTCTACCGTGTAGCAGAGCAGTCCACGGTGCTCTAACCCTTAGACCCCGATCACACACATACTTCTCGCGTCCCAAAGGCTCGTTGAAACACTCGGCGTATGCGCCACTTGCCATTTGCTCGTCGTCTTTCCTCGTGACAGCCCGCGATTTGCGGCACCGTGTTAGACTGCGCAATCTCCGGGACCGGCTCACTTTCCCAGCACTTTCTTCGTAGCAGTTTACAATACGTAGAAACTGCGACGTGGTACCAACTTCATGATCGCCCAAGTTAATCATGTTTTCAACATTTTTTTTTTTTTTTTTTTGCCGGAGTACATCGTTTTAACATAGACCGCATGACATAGCCATACAGTCCGTGTTTTACAGTCTGTACGACTGTATGACACGTAGTTGCCGATGACGTCCCAATCCGTGTTTCTCTCTTTTACGTCCGTCCACTACCCATTTAGAACTGAACAATCGTCATGCCGTAAGCTCGCGTCGAATTTCTGAATTTGATTAATTAATTAATTAAGGTTAATTACGTAATTAGGCGGAATGCAATAAATAATTCTATCGAGTATCTCCAAGCGACGGCAAACAACATTACCTTGGTTCTGTCCAGCTACGTGGCATATGCATATTTTTAAATCTTGGCGCATGATAGTTGGGACACTCCGAACACACAGCCGTGTTATGACGAGCATCGCGTATTTTGAACGCGCGTGGCCGCGATAACATCAAAAGCTCAGCACCGCCTTGCCCTCTATAGCGTTGGGGTTTATTTTTCGCCGCGAGCCGAATGAAGAAGCGAGACGAGCTGCCAGCGGAATACGCAGGAGGGCAGGGCGCGCGGCGCACGTTTTCCGCGATGTTCGTTTAGTGGTCGCAAGTAGAGGAAAGGAAAATAATCACACCGACAGGAGCGAGTGCTGCGACACTCTCGTCTTCTTTCCCTCGAGCATCGCTTTCTGCAATCTGATGAAGCTCACAAAAGTGCGCTCAATGTCTGCTCGCGCGAATTGAGGCCAGGATGGACCCGTGTCGCATGCAGCGGCGCTCGCACAGGGCTGCTCCTACAAACGAGGTTACACTGCAGCGAGTTCACTGCACCACGGAGTGAATAAACGACAAAAGGGAACGAGCCGTCATTAGCGACTGCATTCGCAAACAGACGCCTCCTCGGGCACCCCCGAGTGGGAGGTGCCTCCACGGAGAAGCAAAAGAACAAAGGCTTTGATCTTAAGGCGGCCCCACAAAGGCGGCACGAGTCGAACCTGCCCCGGAGGAGGACGTGCGTGCTGCCGACCGCTTGCAACCGCAGCGTCCCCGGCGCGGGAAAAAGGTCAAAGTTTGTTCGACGTTGGTTGCGCGGCTCGGCCGACCCCACGGACGGACGACACTTTCCATGCCAGGAGACCGCCTCCCGTTCGTTGACACGGAAGAGCACTCCGTAGCGCGATTCCAGGTCGTTTTCGGCGGCGATCGGCCTGCGCGAGCCGCAGACGTGCGCCGATGACGATATCTGACCACTCGTGCGATAGCCCGTCCGCATGTGGGGCACTGAGGGGTGGTTCTCGATGCCTGCGCCTTTTGTTGCGCCGGGTTCGAAATGGAAACATCTCGTGGCGCACGAGCGCGCGCGTCGTCCTCCCAGCATGCAGCGAGCGAACCCGAGCGCGTTCGAGAACCACTGTCGAGCACGGTGGCCCACATATTAACAAAGGAGGCGATGCCCAGAGCGGTCAAGATAGCTGACATGAAAAGGGGTGTTTGACAAAAGGCACCCGCCCTATCCCGCGGACCCATCTGAACAAACAAGGGGATGCAGCGGCACTCGACGCCGATATGGATCGTATTGGAGGCTGACATTCGCGCATTCAGCCCATGCATAAGCGCGCACGGATAAGTGCCATTCGTGTCGAGCTCGAGGCCGTTCAACCTTTGACGGGTGTCTGACCATCTTTCTTTGCGCTTCGTTTGTAGTCAGGGAACGCGATGCAGTTTATTCGAGAATTGGGCTCGTTGCTACTAACCACCTAATAACCGCAAAATAAAAAAAGGAGCAGTAAACATATATGGACTATAATGTGAGCGCGGGCGTCAAGTTAAAAGACATCATCGAATGATGCGGCCACATGATCACTCCTGCAGTAAGTGAGGTTGGCAGGATAGCTAAAACAATGCGAGAAAAAAGAGAGAGAAATATGTTATGTTTAAGGTCGGCTCGCTCGCCGTTTACCGTTGCGTAAGACTCGGAACACACAGCCAGTAAGAACGCATGCTGCCAATCATGCCTCCGTTGCGCTGACACTATAGCTTGCTTTCCTCGTTGCGTCACATGTCATTTGTGATTGACCCCTACCAGTCGGCAAAAGTACACGGCAGATGACAGCTCATGGTGTGGCACAGATCATAGGCAAGCACCTGCTAGCTTGAGGTTTACGTAAGTTGAACAAGCTACATCGCTCGACAGAGCCGTGATCTAAAGCGCGGCTTTGTATATTCCGCCTGTATCTATTTACGCCATGCTGCAAAATACAAAATAGAAGATCGGCACCGTTCCTTGGGTGTCCCTTTATACAGCTCTGCTGCTGATTGCTGGCGAGTACAGCGGTACACGGCTTGGGCGGAGAAGCACGTGAAGTGGATCGACGGCGTAATATGGCCGCGCAGCAGGAGGTCCCCAGAATCCGCGCGGCGAACGGACGAGTGTGCGAGGGATCGGGTACACGCGCCCTGCAGAACAGCGTTTATATAAGAAACTGAGAAACGACTTCGCTGTGCACGGCAGGGATTCGAGGAATCCGACGCGTAATTCCGTGAAAGGGCCACCGCGAGGGTCGGACGTATACAAGAGAAGCTGTATTCTTAGCACGCTGACGGGTCCGCCTATATAGGTAAAGGTGAAAAGGTGCCCCGAGCCAGACACGCTTAGATGTCATCACTGCACCATCACCGCATGGCCTGCGTTACTTCCTTTCCTTTACCCGTCGTGGTACACACGAATATATGACATACTGCTCCTGCTGAGCACGATTCAATTCGGCGATGCGCGCGCGCACACACACACTTGTACGCACGCTCTATGAAGGAATGAGGCGCGTGCCCCTCATCCCTTCATAGGCTTTGAGGTCATCCCTGTAAATGGAGACATTTTCACCACCTCTGCTTTCTGCGTCTTCATTATTTGTTTAATAACAATAACTTTATTTATTTATTTATTTATTTATTTATTTATTTATTTATTTATTTATTTATTTATTTATTTATTTATTTATTTATTTATTGAAAAGTTTTGTGTACTTCCAAGCGGCATATGCTGGGTCAACCGTAGGTCGCTGCCGGCAGTCGTTGCAGTAGTAGCTTTTCTATGATAAGAATAATGATGTCGTCATGACGACGAGAAAATATATTTGCGAAGAGGGAGGGGAAGTCAACCGTCTTTCACAGCTAGTACTTTCCTTCTGTATGTTGACATTCCAACCAACAGCGTCAATATTCTTTTTGTTTGCTTGCATTTATGGTAATTATTACAGTGGTTCAGTTCCTCTACTTGTGCGGTATAAAGGCATATCCGGTGTGCGAGCACTAAAAGCAGCAATGGCTCACGAAGCAGTCGTTGCGATGCAAGCAACGATACAACGTGCTATATAAAAAATATTGGAAGCTTGGAAAGAGTTTACGATTCATTTAGTTGCCGGCGTTGAGAGGAATAGCGCCCCCGGTCAACGACGTGCGAACGGGTGGGGTGGAAATCTAGGACACTTACGTAGAATAACAGCAACCAAGGTTATAAAGGACAGAAAGGAACGTCCTTCGTCAGTTCACTGTCTTAGCTGAGGCAACGTAGGCGCCACTAATGACTGACAGGTTCCGCCCTACAGGCCACTAGTTGCACTACCCAAGCAAAACAAAGAAAGGAGCAAGGCGGACGGATCAACGGTTCTATCCCGTGCGCGCAGGTGTTTTATATTGTTTCGTTTTGAGAGTTCTAAGTAGGAGAGGAAGCGGAAGCGAAACTGGACGCGCAATGTCTTCGGTGGAAATCACGACGTGCCAACCCATGTCCTTTGCGAGCGACCCGTCGGCAAGCAGGACTTGTGAAACTGTAACTGCATGTTACCAGATCTTGGGAACCTGCGTTCTTTTCGGCACACGTCGTGTAGATGCGATCTTCGTTCCCATCATTGCAGTTGGCGAAATGAAAGATGGCAAGGCCGGCGTGAATAAACGCCGGCACATTTCGACAAGCGTAAGACACTTCACAACTCACTCACATTTCATCGCTTTTCCCCACAAGAAACGCAAAGCTAGTAGAAAAAAATTGTTCAGAAAGAAGTGCATCTGTTTGCTATGTGCTTTACGTCTGAGCGTAACTGTTGTATACCCATGAAACCAAAAGCTTTCTTCACTTTAGAGCGTCTGTAATGACAGAAGTCGATGACGAGTGTCATGTTTAAGTATTCCCGCAACTTCAGTCTAGAACTTTCCGCAACTGAGCCCAGTCTCCAGAAGTTCTCGTTCACCCGATAAGTAGTGCAAGTAATAATTACAAAGCATACAATAAATAATAATTAGCTAACCAACATTACTAACGGCTGAACTATATGCGTTTCATAAATTTCTGTTTATACTACATTCTGAACCGCGTTTTTTAATCATTTGAATAAAACTGCCGAATTTTCGGTTGGGAAACCGGGTATTGGGTAAGCTAGTAGACTGCTAAGGAGGCCGAGGTGGCCTCTGGCACGACGCGTTTTTCGTATTAATATACCGCAGTGGCAGCCTGTCAGCTTCACACTGAAAGTTGCCAGAAAAAGCCAAGAACGCCAGTCGGCGTTTGTTCAAAGCCCACAGCCAACGTCGCAGAAGTGAAAACTATAGGACGAAGACGGTTCTTCTTTGTGACTTCCGTCGGTAATACCGTATACACTCGTGTAAGGGACCCATTTTTTTTTTCCGTGATTTTGGTGGGGTGCGGCCCTTCCACGGAAGGGTGAAATTTGTGTTCAATTTTTCGATCCACGTATGGAAAAACCTATTTAATCGTGCCATGTATACCTAACGATGGGATATCTGGCGTCTAGCTGCGGACATCCTCGCTAGATGTCTTCATCGGTATCGCTGCTCGGGCTCGGCTCGTCGCCGCTGCTCGGGTCATCCGCACGTTCATGTATCCAATCGTCCTCAGTGCCGTCCATGGCATCGGAAATCCCGGTGACCTTAAAACTCTTTACAATAATGTCCGTGGACACCGCACGCCACGCGTTTAAAATCCCGCGAAATGCGCCGTACCCGAGACGCGACGACGCTGCCGTTTGTTGGCGAGATTTTTTTTTTTTTTTTTCAAAATTTGGACTGCCAAGTTGGGGGGGAGCGGCCCTTACACGAGCGCGGCCCTTAGTCGAGTGTATACGGTATATGCCAACTACCCGACCGAATTTTTTTGAAACAATATAAGGTAATTCTTAGTAGACAAAGGAAGCGACGGATGAGCACACCGGGCACGTACCCCCGTCCCTTCCCGAATTTTTGTCTACCAGGGTTCCTTGCATAAAACGACGTCCGCAACACCCGCCTGCCCCTCATCCCATCCCCCAATCCAGTGCGAGCCCCCCCCCCCCCCCCCAAACAAACAAAAAAAAAACAAAAAAAAAACAGAGAAAGCATTCCTCACTACGCCACTGGCACAGTCAGGTATAAACGTGGAAGTTCACAACGCGGCTACCTGTTGGTTAGTAGCGTCGTTGTCGTTATAAATGAAGTATAGATTTTGCCCTCTCATTCAAAGTAAACGGCCCAATGCCATAGTGGATACCCCGTTCCAGGCATTTGCATCTCATGCGGCTCGCTGCTGCCACTTTAGCCATGCTTTAACGCAATTATCTGTAGCCCCCATCAACAAAACCCAATAACGCGAGAAATCCGTGCTCCCGCCACCTATTTTCCCTTTCTACTCTTGTCGCACTTACGACGCGCGCGATTCATCTGCAAAGGAAGCGGCGCTACGGCTGCGACAGAGAGAGCGAGCAAAAAGCGGTACAAGCCCGCAGCAGGTCTTCTTCTTTCGGGGCGCACCGAACTTGAAGCACAGCGCGATAGCGATCGCAGCAGGCTCCGCTGCCTGTACACGCTCAGGAGTCGTCGGGGAGTCAGGTGGGCCCATATGCGCCGCGGAAACCAGCGAACACGTGCGCCAGAGGTCGCGCGCAGTCAGAAGAGAAAACAAAGAGCGGACGGCCGCGGAGAAAGTTGCTGAAATACCGGGCGACAGGCAATGTAGGTCAGCGTTCCGATAGGGGACCCCAATGAGCGTCGCGCGCAGCGACCGGGTGCAATAAAACTCGCCGCGGATCATGCCGCCGGTGCGTGGCAAAACAGCTCGTTTTGAATCCTCCTCCTCACGCTCGCGGCCACGGAGACAGCAGCACTGGAGAGGCGGCTCTGAGCCGACCTTGAGGTCGGCTGCGCACACCCCAACACAACAGGTGGTGTAAAAAAATAAAATAAAAAGTACCGTGAGACAAGATTTGCTTGGGGCGTTTTTCTCCTTTTAACAATTTGTTTTATTGCCAGAATAGTTAACCTTTGTAACCGGCTGGTGGCTGTTCACAAGAGTGGCTGCTACAGTTAATGTATATGTAGTGTAGCATATACACTAACTATAGTGGCTGCAAGAGTAGCTTTTTCAGTATTGTTGAAGGGTAAATTTACAAATATCGCTCCACTTACTTTCCTCTTCTGCGTCCCTTTGAGAGACAGGCCTTCTCACGGTGCTGCTGCCGGTCACTATATATTTAAACTGATCCGGATGGCCACCGCTACTCGAGCAGTGGGAGACTGTAAACGTCGATCAATCTAACTTTGTCGCGAAGAACGTAAATTTTCACGGTGCTCCGCCACTACAGAAACGGATGTTGAGGATTGCGGTTATTATGACGATGATTTCAAATGACATCCCTTGTAAATATGGGCTACGACAAATAGTCACCTGGATGGCCCAGCTATAATACTGACCCGAAGGGCCACCTGTCTGTGGAAAATGTAGCTGTTCTAACAATAAACCTTTTTATTGAAACTTTGTTATTTTTATATAAACTTCATATTCTTAATAAAGCATGAAGAGGTATGGCATTAGAAGACACACAGGCACACACATACAGTATACATCAGTTAAGAAAAACCCAGCTAAGCCGAATTTTCGGATATGTGGAGCAATATGTGAATATTTAGTTCGTTTCCCATTGGATCAATGCTAAAAAATCCGCTTAACACGAACTGCGAATTCGGTTAAGTCCAAGTACTACGACAATGCGATCACAATACTTCATATAAGTACAACTATTCCTCTGCTACACATACATTTAATTTTTTATTAAAAGTTTATCACTAGGGTGAATGATCCGGGCAACACGACGAGAACATATGTACGGAATAATACGAAAGTAATGCGCACAATTACATGCCGTGTGCACCGTCACAGACTCACACACAATTTTGAATTAGGTATTTGTGTGGGCAATGATTGTCGACAGCAAATTTCTTTCGCAAACTATGCGGATAACCTCGCTGGTTTCTTCACTGATTTTGGTGCGATCCGTCGAACTGAAGAAATTTCAACCGTGGTTTTTAGAATGACATGCGCACTGGAAGGAAGCTTCCCGGTTCGGGTAACCTTGTGGCTGACAGAACTTCTTTGGCCGCCGCGCCCTGAAAAACGTTTCAACCGAGTATCGTTTTTTATTCCCACGCCAGTGGTCCACATCGCTCCAAGGCGTTTTGCGATCTACGACCGTGTTCATATATTTCGCACCGCCTTGCCCCGTATTTCGTTAATAGCCTTTAGCGCGCATATCGATACCTCTTTCTCTTGCGCGAAAGCCGTGTTTCGTTTGCGTTCGTTCAAGTCTTACCGTCCTGGCCTTATCGTTCTCTGTGATGTTTCCTTTTTTTTTTCTCGGCTGGGAGTGGATCGCACATCCTCGTCGGCAGCTCCAGTTCCCATGCAGCGGAACGCGTTCGGACATAGCGCGCGTCGGGCGCTCACCACGAGAGCACTGCACGTGGCGGCTCTGCTGACCGGTTTGGCGAAGTGTGCACAGCGCGAACCGGTCACCACCGCGGCGGCAGAGCGTACACCACTCCTCTGTTTCAGAAAGCCCGCTTCCGTCATTATACATAACGGCACTGTCGCGGGGGAGGAGGGGGGGGGGGGGGGGGCTGTTGAAGGCCTGTCTGACCCGCCGTGCAATATGAGGGGGCGGCCTTTCAGCGTAGGGACATGGCGCGCTTCGGTCCGGTGGGAAACCGACCACTCACTCCGCGGTGGTGCCGGCCGTGTTGTTGTTGTTGTTGTTGACGCTGCTGTCGCCGCGGCGCGTCCGACTGCCGGAGCCACTGGCATTCCTTCCTGGGTTAAGGGAAGCTCAGTTCCGGCATCCCGGAAGTGGACCTTGTTAACCTCAGGAAGCGATGGGGCCCCCGATAGAGTGCGCTCTTCTCACCGAAAGGTTGTCCTCGGCGTCCATTTTTCTGCGTGCCTGCCCGTGCTGAGCCAACCGGCCGGCCAGCGGACGGACGGACAGCCAGGCGTGACTCGAGTAATAGAGACGGAGAGGAGCACCGAATTAAAAATAGATCGCGTGAGCTCCAGGCGAGGACGCAAGGGGAACCACGGCTCTTCCTTCCCCCATTCACTTGGTCGCACCACTCTTGTCAGTCGCCACTTAATTTCTTCCTCTTTTGGTCGCCATATTAGTTTCGTTCTCGCCATGGGGTGACGTTCTCGAAGTCTCCTCTGCAAGGCCGAAGCGCAAAAAAGCGGGAAGATGAATGAATTTTCTTGTGCAGTGCCTTGGACAAATGAGCTGCACGAATGTCACTGAAGCACGTGTCCACACAAAATCACATGTCAGCCGTGGCTTTTTAAAAAGGCCGACCTATGCGACACTAAAAATGTTTTCCGTATACCTTATAGTCAACCTATTATGGGCACTACTAAGAAAGGTTTGCCCGTTCTTCTCTATCGAAGTACATCTCCAGCGGGCCAACTCAAGTGACCACTTCAGTAGACGCGAGGCTTCACAGTCTCTCTATCAAAACGCTTCATCTTAGCGGCGCTTCTATTTTTGCTGAGAAAACTGCCGGACACATCGTGTTTTCGATCGTATCTACTTGCCCTTTTTAACGATATTTGTACCGTAAGAGAATACAAAATCATCGATTGCGCTTGAAACAGTAGACGTAGCTTACACGCCCTACTTTCCTTTCTTGAAGCACCACGTTCAAGCGTCTTAAATTACTAGGCTTTTCTTGTCTTCAGTGACCGTATGTTTCTATAGTAGCTACCAAAGGCTGCGTTTGTCGTTCTTTTTTATGTGCTAAAAAATAAAGAAATAAATAGAAATCCGAAAGTCACCGACAAACCGCCGGCACAAAGCCAGCATTAATTCATCGCTAGGAAACCAGTGGTGATAACAGTCGCTGTGTGGGCCTCCGTCTTGAACCAAATGTGCTTCCCTACTTCCTGGAGCGTGGTACTTAGATTCTTCATAGTACATGCATAGCATCGCTGCAGTCGCGGGAAGTGCGCATATAGAAGGATGTGTCTGTATATATACGACGTCTTTCGTCGGGCGACAGGGAACTCGGTTGTTTGGCCGCCGCGCGAGCGGAGAAAGCGGCGAGCGCTACGTACGCAGGCAGTCTGAGCAATTGAGAATATCCAAGGCCCATTGGTGCTCTCGTTTCAGCTTTCTTGGGACAACGTGGGTCAGAAGGGCGTAAGTGCTTAACATATCTATAGCAGCACTCGTTAGTCGTATTTCCGTAACGAAGGGCAAACGACAAAGCCGGACTCCCCCCCATATCCAAATGCTCCTCTCTCTTCCTATGCACCTATACCCACTGCAGATATACGGCCAGCACTCACGGACCATTGTCTTCGCCAGCCCGCCCGGCCCGCGTAGCTTGATACATCGAGTCGCATTTGATATGAATGAATAACAACGAGCCGTTCGCAACGTGTGCGCCTATAGCCGCGCACAATGTACCACCGGGTCGACCCTGCTTGTCCTTCCTTCCTCGCAAAACAATGCGAGATCAGCGTCTTTCGTAATGTGGGTCCTCCTCAATTTCGTAGCACACGTCGACGACGCAGCCGAAGCTGAAAAAAATGGTTTCTTTTTCTCTTTCTTTTTTCGCGCTTCCAGGAACGCTTCTAGTGGCCGGTGTAGACTTCGCGTGCCCCGTGGGAGCTACATATACAACACCGTCGCACGGGCAGGAGGAAGGCACGCTGACAAATATTCGCCTCGCAGATGACGCATCCTTGTTTCTCGCCAGGGTTGGGCAACTCGTGCGCGTGCTCCTGTGACTTGAACGATTTACTCACAGTGAGCCAAGATCGCCCATGGCATTCCACAGCCTGAGCCGCTCGGTGCGATGCCGTGAGACATCCGCCAAGAAACAGCCAACAAGGATAGTTAAATAGGCTCCGATGTTATGTCCGCAGCTTTCGCACAAAGCGTACATTTAAATAAGTCATTCCAGAAAGCGTTTCGCGTGCTTTGCGGCTTCATTGTGAAGCATGGCACATACGTTGAACAGTTGTTCATTCGCGTCACTCGGAGACGCACTCTGCAGCTATACACTACTGCATTCACTTTTTTTTTTTTTTTACTCGTCAATAACGATCATATGAAGGGCTTAAGTACGGCATACATTTATCGTATGTCCTCTAATCAAATAAACTAAGGTGTCTTCTTGCACCTACACCACAGTGCTTTGTTGGGACATTTTTCGCAGCATTAGCACGTTCCTGGAGTAAACGGGGGGAGTATAAGTTAAATTTGGCAGCCACAGATTGTCATAGAATTACATTGAACGTATAGTACAATGTATGTATGTATGTATGTATGTATGTATGTATGTATGTATGTATGTATGTATGTATGTATGTATGTATGTGTGTATGTATGTATGTGTGTATGTATGTATGTATGTATGTATGTATGTATGTATGTGTGTGTGTGTGTGTGTGTGTGTGTGTGTGTATGTATGTATGTATGTATGTATGTATGTATGTATGTATGTATGTATGTATGTATGTATGTATGTATGCATTTGCACTCTCAAGGAGTGATTTCTGTCAATTTTTCTCTCGTGACATTTGTGTACCTGTAGCCCATCTATACCGTGTGGGACATTTTAAGCTTTATTTCACTGTTGAAACGTTTCGTGTCACTCGTGATTTAACGTGTGAGACGTGTGCACTTGGGATACAATTGGATGTTACTCATCTGAAAAGGAGTAACCGGCTTCATATGTCAGTACCAACATCATCTTATTTATTCATGTCAATAAAAAGAAATGCCGCAGATAGTTCGCGGCTTATGTTTCTCGCCATCTTGATATATACTGACTTTGCGGCGAATACTCATTCATCAAACAACTTCCACGGACCGTGGCGTCTTCTTTGCTCTGTCACTTATTTGTGTCTCTATCCGGCGCCTCGTTAACGAAAAGCCAATAACTGACTCTTCGTAATGCAATGAATGCGTCGCACCATTTGATTGATCGTTCTTTCCTTAATGAATCTCGATCAAGCGGCCCTTTTGCCACGCGTATACAGCCTCACTGAGACCACCGTGCTGTACGAGTTGTCTGACGTAATTGCCTGTATATGATGCAGATCGAACCGGAATTAATTATGCGGTCCGTCCATCGCATAATTCTTTTAGGTACCGCGTGCGCTTGCCGTTGCGGAAAATGTGTCTGTCGGAGCTTCCCATCGACCTGCGTTTCGCATCACCGTATACCTGTAGCGTTGTTCGCACGGGTCACGTTCCCAAACCGGTATCCGCAACGTGTTCGGTGGGATACGCGTCGCTGTAACGTTCCGTCTAAGAGACGATTATTTTGGCGTGCAGGCGAGCGGAATTATTTTCTGCAACTCTAATTTTATCTCCCTGCAATGCACAGCCGCCGATATATTTAGCTTTGGCAGCGGACGGTTGTGGAGGCGCCCATTTCATTACTCTGGCGTGAGCCGACCACACTGGGAACCGAGTCGTCCTGTTTCGATACACGTCCGCGCAAGCCGTATAGGACAATGTGCTGAGTGCATAAGGAAGGATAACTTTATACAGTACCCAGATATGAGTACGTAAAAAGTGAGCACGCGTTCCGCGACGCTTGGAAGCGTCTGTGATCGCATTAGCGGAAACTACGGACACGTTCAAGCACAACACGACAGGTGATCGCCAGCCTCACCGCTGGTGTTTCACTGCGCGGTACGCGCGTTGTCCCACGGAGAGCCACATAACAGTCAGACGCTTGTGCTCGTCTGAAGCTCTTGGGAAAGACATCCGGCCATTACAGGCCCTCAGTTCACCCCTTTTTCCTGTTTGGTAAGAGTGGCATATATATAAAGCGCTAAAGCGAGACATGACTCTCAGGACATGCATAGACTTTCATGGAGTCTGGCGCTCCAAGCTTGTACCTCGTCTATGAGAAACACCGTATATAGCGAGTACATTCGACTAGTCGGGATGGTTTAGCGTACATCGGAATAATAGTACAGGGGCGATTTTGCATTCTGCCTCGATCGAAATGTGGTAGCTGCGGCCAGGAAAAGCGTAGAGAATGCCAGTAGCGGTGTTGTAAAGGCCACATGCAGTGCATAGATCCAGCTAACTGGTGGACAGGATGGCCAGGTTGGAAATACTTGCATATTTGTACGTCCATGTGTGTGTGAGGGATAAAGAGAGGAAGAGTGAGAGAGAAGAAGGGCGTGTTCTGGTGAAGCCGATCTCTGTTCCGACGGAACGTGGACACAGCTAGTGACAGTGCAAGCTCTGAAAATATAAGCCTAGTAATCAGTAAGCGAAATCTGTGCACCACTGTAGCGAGGCACCACATTGAACATACTGCCGACGTATTTTTGTTATAGTATCGCGGTGTCTATTTCACATCGCGAGATGTCTTGCACAGAGTAATCAGGGTTGAATGGCGTTCCAGCTAATTGTATACCTTAAGATGGGCATGTGGAAAATGTGTGAAAACAATTTTGATCCTTCATGGGCATATACCTTACAATTACGACAATCTATATATAATACATAGGACGCATCTTAGCAGTGATTACAGCCTGGACTTTGTGCGCAGTGAAATAGACGCGGCAATGCCACGCAGAAAATACAATACGCCAGAAATACGTTCCACGCTATCGCCTCATAATCGAAGCGGAGAGTGCGCACTAAAGCGGTAACCACTTATGGAAAGTGCATGCAACGAGTTCACACATCGCCACGACTACAGGCGCGATTATGACTTGCGTTTCCCACGTCGTTTCTCGAGCTGGACGTGATGGACGAATGGAGAGTGCCATCCCATTGCCTCGGACTATATGCGCTCGCTTGACACCGCGTCAGGCAAAGTGACGTGGCATGCAAGCTGTCGCCAACCAAATTGCGATTTGTACGCGCGGTCGAGACACCGAATGATTCCGAACTCCGAATGCACCACTATAGGGTGCATTGTGTCGAAATTGAAACAACTTTTTGTAGTTTCGAAAAAAGTTATTTCATTGGAACGCGGCGGCCGCGACCATACATCGAGCCCCTGACCTCGTGCTCAAATAGCAGAACGCGATAGCCACTCAGGCGCCTTAGCTGGCTCAGCTGGTGACATTCGAACAGAGAACTTGGAAACATCATTGTACGTTGAAATATCGTCGTACAAAAAACCAAAGTTAAACGTAACGATGGTTAAGTTAAAGTATCGGTAAAGTAGACGCCTTTGGCAAAGGTCAAAACTCTGGCAGTGACCATTTTCCAACTTTATTCCTTCGTGTTCTCAGGTGTATCATTAAAAAAGATAATTAAATTATCAAACAAATACTATGATACCAAATGACATATCATCGTAATAAGTTATCATAATGGCATATGCTATTTGTTATCATCTCGCACCACTTTTTCGCCCCACACTTCTCTAGAGCCGGCTCACTCCCTCTCCTACACTCGCTGTAATCTTCCCAGGAAACCCCGGTATCCGATATCCGTCCTGGAGCTAAGGGTGTCGTATACTAAAGATATTATTCTTTCGCTCCCGAAGGAAAACTATAAGTTTTTATTTCATAGTTGCTGCAAAGTCATAGACTCTGTGCGCAAATCACGCCACATGGAGCATAAATGGTGAACATTCTCGCGTATCGCGTTAGAGGCGACCTTTTGCTGCAACGCATTATTTTGTTTTGTTTTGCTTTATTTGGTTTCGTTTGGTTTATTTCAAAGTACTTCCACGTCACGCGCTCTGTCACCTGCATCAAACGTGTTCCCAGTGTCATTTTCCAATCGGCTCTGAAAACTATAGCGCTTATACCGTATAGGGTATACACACACCACTTCTGCCACTGCTGATCCGGTGTCTTGTCTGTAACGCCACCAAAAGCGCGAACTTGCCAATGCGTCTCGTTCGGCCACCAGTCGTCGTTCGTCCTACGACTGTCGCACTCGTCCTGTCCGTATTTGCTTGCTTCTCAGTTCGCGACTCAATTCCGCCAGGTATGTCTCTGTCGTCGGGCACGAGCTGTTCCAGGAGCTGCGCTGCAGCTTTGTTTTCAGGTCTGCATTGCTCGTCGTGAAAGTGAGGCTCAGCGCGCCCATTGTTTGAAAGAGTTACTCCTCTCTCGTCAGTTAACCGGTGCTTTATTCGCGTGACGTAACGGTCGCCGTCCGATCGAAGCAAGCACCGATGTCATTTACACACCAAATAAGCGCCAAGGGCGCTTGGATGGTGCTTGTGCCGGTTACTTGCGCATGTTGTGTGCGTGTGTACTCACTGTGTACTGTGTATAGCGTTTACCGTAGGGTATACACCACTCTGCGCAGTGTCTATTCACTGTATGAGTGGATCATTTGTCATCTGCAGTAGCATGCATGATAGGCGTATACGGCAAGGCGAACACCTCCAGCACCCATTAAAAAAAAAAAATGTCATTCTCTTTCACACCCGAGCATGCACCGAATGTTATGATTTTTCCATCGGCACATATGTAATATCTGAATGAATCAGATTTTATATTCTGAGTGCCCGGCGCTGCATTAGTGCAAATAAACTGCGCTATATACGCTATAACTCATGGCTTTGGTGAAGCAAACATTGCCGAAACACGGCCAGGCTTTTTCTCCCTCTGCATGCCATTTTGACTTCATCGTCGGCCACCTTTCGGCTACCGCCGATCTCATCGCTCGCACCGGCAGCGGTCTCTTTCATCATCCCACGCACACACTGATGCTGCTTAGAATGTCCGCTGCCGTGCGGTAAATATATACCGTCACGTTCGTATCGGTTGCGCTTGACGTTAGCGCTTTCGTTATTTTTTCCCCCGCTAGGCACGTTTCGTGTAGGAAGCTTTGCTGTCATTGTACAAACTTTGGCTGCGTCCCCCTTTTCGCCGACTTCCTGCGCACGGTGTGCTCGACTTCGCGCATGGACTCTGACAAGTCACGAAGCGGTGCCGCTTCTTGCGGCGCTCCTTACGCGCGCCAAGACGGAAAGCGGAATGGCAAGCACCCGCAGACACTTGAGAGGGGGGAGAGGAAGTCCGGCGCTGTTTGCTCGCCCCGAATACGCATCGAGAACGTCGGCGGGGCCGGCGTGAAGGGAGCCCCGATCGTTTTAACTCGATTGCCTATACCATATCACTGTTATAAGGAGCGCGCCAGCCGAGTGTATGCGGCCATTCTATACCTTCCAACAAGAACGATCGTTCGTGCCACGTGTGGGCGCAATACTGTCTTTCCAACCCGCGAAGTTCTTCTAAGCATGGAATACCTCAATACGAAAGGCCGACGCTCACGTAAGCCTATCCTTCTATACCTTTCGTCTGTGCATCTGAGCTGCACAAATGAAATTCCCGAGCCACAAATAACGCAAACGTTAAAGGCGCCTCACGCAAGCTAACCTTGAGGTTTGTCTCACCTGTGGGCGCAATACGGTTTCCAATCCGCTAAGTTGTTCTAAGCATGAAGTACCTCAATACGAAAGACCGACGCTCACGTAAGCCTATCCTTACCTTTCGTTTGCGGCATCTGAGCTTGTACAAACAAAATTCCTGAGCCATTAATAACGCAAACGTTAAAGGCGCCTCACGCTAGCTAACCTTGAGGTTTGTCTGAGTTTTTTTTTTTTCCTATTTCTTTTTTTCTTCTTTGTCAGTAGTCGGAACACCGGCGGAGTGTGTGTCTTCATCGGCAGACAACAACTTTAGCACGGCCCAGTAGACCAATAAGTGTGCTTCGCTGTCAACGTGCAGATATTTTCTGTTGGAAGGAGACTTGTCCCACGATTATGTTTCATTAAAGGTTCTGTGTTAAAATAAGATCGCAAAAAAAATTCACGTGACATAGCAGCAACAAGCTATGACGTACATTTATTTGTTTTAAGCTGTCCATAGCTCGACCACGTGGCTCGGCGGTAATGGTGCGCCGACGCAATACACCGAGAATGCACACTATAGACGATGAAATGTCTTTCGCAAGTACTAGCATCCTGGCTTTATAAAAATGAACAGAAGAACACGGCAATCTTGTTTACCTTATTCAAGTGCAAAGAATCCTCGCGCGCATACTTGTTTAGGCGCCGCACAAAGCCCATGTTTTCGCGGTATTAGCTGCACACCCCGAAGCAACGCGATTGCGCACGAGACTAGACGAGCGTGAAAGCGAAATCACACCAAGGCGCTAATTGCGCGCTGTTGCTCTTGCGGGAAATACCACGTTTAATCGGCATACGTTCGTGCACAAGAAGGCCCGAGAGACTATAGAGCCGTGACGTTTGTTGGGTAATACCGCTCGCTTAGCGCACTCCTTCGGCGTTTGTTTTATTCTGCGGTTCCATTTTCGCCATTATGGACACTCTTAATTAGCGTACAATTAATTTCTTTGAGTATACGCGTAGAACCAGACAGTGAGATGGGGATGCCCAACACGATGGGTGCTGTCGTATACACACGCGCACATTGGAGCGATGGCAGCCGCGAGACAAGGACGCGTTGAACAACAGCCGATCGGTTTCATTTCACACCACGTGTGCCGAGCCCAGCGTTTAGAATGACAAGTCCTGTCGGTATAGGCTCACTTCACCCAGTCAAGAGCAATTCGTGCGGGTTTTTGTGGATGCCAATCTCTGCTGCGGTAGATACGCGGTGGTGCAGGTCTGACTCCATTCACTGTCGATCTCTCCGCAAGAACATGTATGCAACAACGAGGCAACTGAACAAACGTGCATATGGCGATTCATGTGAATTTGCACACAGGCCAGCGCAATAAAGAGAAGAGACAAAGCGCAAGAAGAGCGGAACGTCGCCGGCGAGATCGGCTAGAAGAACATCCGGATTGCTACCCTTGCAAGGAGAGCACATTACGCCGCACCATCAGCCTAGTTTGTGTCTACTGCAAGACAAATGTCATTCCCCAGAATCTGGAATTACTGTTGTCTTGTCGTCAACCGACTCCATTCTGTGCTTGCAGTCTATTTAACCTCGTCACACCGCACAATCCTCTGCCTTGCGCAACTGTATTTCCCTTCTCTTGGCATCCATTCTGTTGCTCTAACAGCCCACTAGGTTTATCTTCAACGCATTCCATGGTCTTCCCAACGCCATTTCTTCCTCTTAATCTAAAATATTACCGACCCACGTTACCTACCCCTTTCCAAAAAGCCAAAAGTCGCTTTCCAGTCCACATACGTATGTCGGCTTTTGACGCAACGTGCATTGCTGTCAACGTGGGACAAGATATTTCCAACCACGCTGTGGTTCTGGAACTGCAATTCACAGACATTCAAGCCTCTTAAAAACTTTTCTGTAGTGCCTCGGCAGCCGGCAACAATGAAATATTCCTTTGCGAGGCCACGCGGATGGAGTCACTATAGTGCTGCTTTAGGAGCCTATAGCAGCCTTAACCAAATGACGGCTTAAGAGCCGTGTACTTCGACCGTAGCGCGCATCTCACGTATACGCAGGCAGCAGGGTGCTGACAGAGCACGTACTTCCAGCGCTGGAGGCACGACGCAGTGAGCAACATGCTGTCTGTGCGCATGCGCACCATAGCCCAGCTAGCACAAAAGAGATATAATCATTCTTATTCATGGATATTTCGCCTTGACCGTCAAAAATCTAGATTGAAGAAGTCAACATCGAGAAGGATTCAATTGGGATGGAAAAATCTTTCTATAAGGCGGATTTTAGAAGACGTTTAAAATCGCTTGTTCTAGCGGCCTACAATTATTGATTTTTTTTTCTTCCGCTTTTTGGCGGGAAAAACGGACATTGGTTTTTGTTTTTGCTTCGCCCTGTTAGAAGAGAGTGCAATCAACCCTGGCGCGGGTGTTTGCATTGCGCGAGACTAAATACCGACCACAACATCGCCCAAAGTTAGCGGTAAAGAAAACATCATGCTGGCAACTCTGGGCTGCTCACCAAAACTAGCTCTTTCATGTACCCAGAATGGAGGCCGAAATTCCCTAGTCAAGTCGACCAGTTGAACAGGCGAAGTGAAACTCGCTGTGCATATTTTTTCGCGGCTGCCCATATGATTAATGATGGACCCGCCAATGCGCATTGTTCTGTTTATAATATTTTCTGTGTTTGTTTTAGCCAGGATTGCGTTGTTTCGCGAGCGCTCACATGAATTCACGCGTAGATTGTTAAGACTGTCAACAACTTCATCTTCGGCGATGCCTTATGTCTTGTGTGGCTTTGCGATCATTTGGATGAATCGTCTTGGTGGTGACGATTGTTGACCCTTTTTGTGTATGTAAGTGGTCGATTGTGCGTGACAAGGAATCGGTTAGTCGCATTAACCTGTGTGTGTGTTTATTTCACCAGAAATTTAGTTCGCTCCGCCGTAATGCTTCAGGCTCTTTCTATGTTCTCAAATTGCGCAATCTGTTCACATCTGTGCGCCCACTAACCTCATGATTCCAAAAAGTCACGTTAGAAACATGAACTTTCCGTTTTCTTGAACCAGTAAGCTGTTGCCGGTTAGAGCTACGGGAAGTCCCCGTGGCAGGTCGAAAAAGTAAGGCGACTGTTGCAATGCACCTGTAGATCGTGAGCGCGCGTTTGTCAGCGCAGATTATAGGCTGACTTTATTTGAACTTGTGAATCGATAAGTCGCGCAGTGTGTGCTGCTATGAGATGCAGAATATGCAAAGGCACAAACGGAACCGAGATCGAGTTTTCTCAGACGTGCAAAATTTTTACAATAATCGGTTCAGGTCAGCCTGCTAGCTGGAACCATGCAGTGCTGATGACATGCTGATTGCAAAATAAACTGCACCACAATAAACTTAGCAACTGCCTTGCGGAATAGATAGCATTACATTTGCTAAATGTTTTGAGCATCGATCGACAAGATCGAACGACCTACAGAACGCTGATTTACGCACAGCAAGATATGTCAAGGACGGGTGGGCTGGGCCAGGGAAGAAACCGCCACAACAAACAGGTGGGAGGGCAAGTAGGTGAATGGCTTTGGAGTCCACGCAGAAACAAATAGGAATGCTAGGCGCCGCCACGCCGTTAAAAAATCAGGTGAATGTTGAAGAGTGCGACAGTGACTAACGTAACAGAAAATAATTTTAAGAATGGGGGGTGGGGACCGTATAAAAGGCGTCAAGAACGATTCGAGAGAGCGTCTCGTCACTGCCCGATCGCTCAACACCAGACGGCCGTGGCCAGTCGCCTAGCTAAGGCTCACCTACCCTGTCGTTACACGTGCTAACTTGAATTTCTCATAAATAAATGCAACATAGTTTCATTTCTCTTCAGAATAAGCTGCAAGTGTAAACCTTGCGCCCACGTTCATCTCCTGCGTGCACACACGTTGAAATCTGGCGCACGCACGTACGAGGAGGGGGAGGCGATAAGAAGGCGAGCGCGGCACGCAGTCGCGTGACTTCACTAGGGACATCTCCGCCTCGCAAATCTAGGGAACCGCACAAGACGAGATCTGGCAACACTGGTGTGTTCTGGTGGGGATTTAGTCGCTCCCGTTTGCATTGTGGTGAGTGAGCACTGAAGGGGCAGCTGCTTGCTCTTTATGCTCATAATGAAGTCCACAATAAAGAAGAAAAGTTACGCTGACCTTTCAGACCGTCAGAAGAGGCGTAGAGTTAATGACGAACCGATATCTGCCAGTCCTGTTGCCACGAGTACCGTCCAATAAGTATCATGGTAGGTTAATGAAAGTAGTAACCATGCTTCTAGTGAAGTATCCTCGCCACATGAAGATGCTCAATCCGAGGACAGTTTTCACGAAAGTGACCTTGCCTTGAAAGGAGAAAATGCAGAAGCACACACGCAAGACATTTCTAGATAATATTTTGTTCCACAAAACGACCCTCCTATGAGCGCGGGCATCGAAAATGGAGGTTCTTCGGACTATGCATCATCATCTGCAGAAAATCAGGCAAGTCTTTGTCCACGTAAATGTGTGGAATTTCAAGGATGGCTATGATGGGTTACAAGTCACCGAATTCCGCTTGTCCCAGTTTCTGAACTTCTCCGGAAACTAAGCACCACTTTCGACGTTGATTTTGTCATCGACGCGAGGACATTGTTGAACAGTCCTCGATACACTTCAACGCGATCTGTCCCTCCTGGCGAATATTGCCATTTTTCTGTGAAGAAAAATTTAGAACGCATGATTGCTGTGTTCCTGAGTGGCTGTCGAGGGTAGATCCCTTGACAACGCTCAGAGAATGTCAAATGACAATGTCAGCCAAGTTGGACTGACGGTTCAAACTGTAAAATGTTTTGATATTGTTTGTCGCAGTTTTCGTTTTGTCTGTTTGGTTAACCTGTTTTACTTTGACCGAAAGGAAGAAAAAGACACCGTAGTCTAGTTGCTAGAGAACCGGCTGCTGTGACCCACGGCAGAAGTTCGATTCCATTATAGGTTGCACATCACTTGTTTGTATTATAAAGCGAGTTAGGAACCTACCTACCTACCGCAAAGTGCCAAGAATGAGGCATTAAAAAGTTCGACTTTTGTTATTTCAAATTATCTTTGTAAGGTGGCGCTAGTATTATGGTAGCAGCCGCATTTTGTATTTTCTTAGTTAAATTAGCTAGCATTTCTGTGCTTCAGGTACCGAGTACGAAGCCACACTGAGTATTTTTCTGCATTGCAGCAGCGTGTGTCGCAAGAGGATGCAGCGCCGTGACGTGTCATAGCGGCTACCTGACAAAGCGAGGAGTGGCGCGACGGCTCATCGGCGTCATCGCTTGCGCCGACGCAGTCTGAGCAGCCAAGCGGACTGCGCTCTCCGCGCAGCTTCCCTCCAGATTGCGTAACTTTTGAACCCGCCGTTACATTGACCGTTATTTTTGTCAGGACCAGCCGTTAAGTTCCTGACGCGTATTCGTTCATGAACTGCGGAGCGCCAGACTGCCTTCCACATCTTCTTTGCTCACGTAAGTAGTCACGGCCACTTTGACACCTGTTGTGTTTAATTATTTACGGTTTTCAGGCGGGAGTTTTAGGTGGAAGTTTTAGGCGGTAATGAAGTTTTTCAATGAAAGCGCCTTGATTTTAACTGCAATCTCTAATATTGTTTAAGAGGCATGTTTACATCTGCGTACGTTTCTTTTATTGTATGCGTATTCAGGTTTGCCAAAGCTGTCTAAAATTACCTCTGCGACGTTTCGTCGACCATTGATCGTTAGGAAGACGATGACATTCCCGTTTGGCGCAGAATGATTAGACGTGCTACGATCTTCGCGTAGCCACAGCGTTCTTCCGTCAACGCTCTTGTGCGAGATCACTCGTGTGTTTTTCCGAGCGTGAAAGGTGCCCGCGAATACACGCAAAACTGCCGAACGACTGGCCGCTCGAGGCAGTTTGCGTGTATTGGCAGGCACCTTTCACACTTGTAAAAACACTTTATGTAGCTCATATTGAGAAACAGAAAGCGGTATCAGGGGTTTCTCATGTTGCTTTACAATCTTCTCATTGACACTTTTGATCTAACTATAGTAATTGAGAAGTTAATTAATTAATTAGAACTAATTATCTAACTAGGCGGAATGCAAAAAATAATCTGAGTATCTCCAACATTACCTTGGTTCTGTCCTGGTACGTGGCACTTGCATATTTTTAAAGTTTGGCTAAAGTTAAATGAAACACCCTGCATGTAGTGCACTGTTGCCTTGTTTTTTGTAACATAATCCTGACAGTGTAGCTATTTACAGCATCTTTTTTTAGGATACCTAACATTTTTTGGCTTCAGTCATGCAACAAATAAATTTTGAGGTCGCACTGGCGTTTTCTTTTTGCAAGTCTGTGCAGTAACAAAATTCTGTTAAAGAAAGAAAAATTCTAATATACAGTTGTAATAGGCACTGCTGTTACATTATAAACATAGATACTCCGAGTTTATCAGCATAACAATAAGGAGTTTTTTTGTAACTTACTATGCAGGCACATACCTACGTGCAAGAGAGAAGGCGCGTGAGGGTGAAGACACCGATCATGTACCCTCTACAGGTGCCAAATGGGCAGACGAAAACGCCGCCGCCCAAAGGGCCACCACGAAACTCCTGAACTCCAAGAACCCAGGTAACTGTTATTTCATATTAAAGTCGTACGAATTAAATTTTCAGCGTGATACATATACAGTTGTATCTCGATAATTCGAACTCGAAGGAGCCCGAAAGATTGTTCTAATTAAAGGAAAGACTTATTTCTGAAGTATTCGTGCACCACAGCACGACGTACGAATGGAGTCGTTAGATATCACGGCGCGCAAGCAGATGACGAGTAGGGGCCACGAGACTGCCCACGTCGAGCAACGCGCTCGCGTTGCTGTACGTGGGCAGTGGGTAAACGATGCTGTAGGGAGCGGGCGGCGCCAGCACGGCGGCGCCGGGCGCGCGCGGACACGTCAAAGGTGTGGGAGGAGGGCGGCAGGGAAGCGGATTTGGCTGAGCAGAGGTGACCCTGTCGCTTCGGTGGCTCCCCTCACTCTCCCTCTCAACTCCCTCGTAGCTCCCCCACCTTCGACTGTCTCCGTGCGCGCCCGCCGCCGGCCCGGCGCCAGCTTCACCCTCTCTCTTTCTTTTCCTGCCGTTGAAGCGAGCGTTGGCCGGTTGTGAGCAGTTTCGTTGGCGGGACTGGGTCTCCGTCGTAACTCCTCTGCGTCGCAGCCGCAGCGTTGAGACATCGACTCGAACACGCGTGTTACGGCGCGACGACGTAACGGCGACCATGCCATTTAAGAGAGAGAAATTTACGCCGCGGTTCTCTTTCTTTTATTGCGATAGAAATTATATGGGCACTCCAAGCGCATTTTTGCCGCCGTCGTCGTCGCCGTGATAATCCGTATAAAGTGCAACGGCGATGAAATCGTCGCCGCGCGCCATGTGTGGGTTTTAGTGTGTGGGCTCATTTCGGTGTAAGCAATAAATTGCATATGCAAGCACTCTAGATCATAATTGATATATAAACTGCACGAGCTTAACCTTTAACCCATTGCGTAACTATAATTATGTCACCAAGGTCAAAGTTAGTGAAACTGGGTGGAAAATTACGGCTTATGTTCCCACCTTGTGTGTGGATGACTCACTGTTTTTGTAAAAAAAATTCTTTACAAGTGCTTGGCAATGTTATTGTGTGGAGGTTTTCAAACAGGCAAGTCATAGGCGTGCAACATTTTAATGGTTTAATTACAGCAACTGAAGTTCTTACTGTATATGCTTGAAGCAGCCGTTCTGCAAATAGTCGCTGTTACTTAAGGTTGCACTCGTCTGCTGTCTTTTATTTTTTAAGGAATCGCAATATCTTTGCTCAACTTGAAGTATGCGATGTGTTTGATAGACTGGTGTTTAGGTATATGCTCAAGCCTGCGCCATTTCTGAGTTGGCTATGTCATCTGTGGCAAATAAAATTGCGGTGGTGTAACAATGCTGTCACACTGAAGCTGTGCCTTTGCAGAGCCACACTTACCTCTTTTCTCGTACAACATTATCAGAAATGCATTATATATTCCTTTCTTTGAATGCTAATTGGCACCTACTTCGCACGTGTTTAGGAGGCTGCTGTCATCTACCAGTCGCCAACTAGTCAAGACAACAGCCTCCTGAAAGCTAGCAAAATAGCCGACACTTACACTGGTTGGCGATTGTACATGCAACACCTTCAGTTAGATGTAAAGTATGTCTTCAAGGCAACAGAAGGGAATTTCACTTGTGATCGGTTAATGTTAGAACCATGTTAATAAAGGTGGAATGCTCGAAAACTGTGTGCTTGGACCATTATATTGTAGTGCTGCCCATTGCCAAGATATATTGCAGTGCTTATTGCCAATGCATTGAAAAACTATACGTTCACTAAGAAAAGTGTGCTTCAATTAATATACGTTTTACACATGCCTAATGTTTTTGCAGTAAGAAGACCTGCTGAATTAAGGAGCTACAGCCCAGCAGCCTGTTCGAAACCAGGTTTATCAAGGTCGATACCTGTAATGGACGTTACCCGGAGGCACTCATATTTAATGTTGATTGCTAGCTTGTCTAGTCGTGTTTACTTTTTGCAATAAAAATGTTATTGCTGTATGTGTTTCGTGTATTGCACAAGCGCAAACCTGCATGCCGCCGGCCGGCGAAACGCCGCAGGGGCATGGGGAGAGGGAAGGAAAGGGAGACGAGGGGGGCGCTAGAGGGGAGGGTGAAAAAAAACGGATGTCAAAATCCTGATTGTAGCAGGATTCAATCTGTATTTTTTAAATGCTTCTAATGGTCTTACAAAATCCCATTTCAAGACAGGATTTTCCGAAACTACTTTAAGCAGGATTCTAGAACTTCTTGCAATAGTCATATCCGCCGGACATTAGCAACGATATACGACCGTTTATCACCTTCTAAACGGACTGCACGGATTTTTTAGTGCGTCTTTCAGACGTTCATTTAGTCTTGGCGAATCGGTATGGAAGGAGTTTTCTATCGCTTTTGTGCTAGCTGGGAGAGGATGAGAGAGACATGCACAGGCATCAAAGCTCGAGTGCGTAATTTATAATGTATACGTCTGGTATTACGGCGCAAAACTCTATCTCGGGCATCACCTCCGCACCAGATATATAGTAAATCTGCGGGTATACAAATCATTCGGTTCCACGATGAGTTTTAATTGCACGGCGCCCAGCGCGTTGGTGCCTATTCAAAAAGGTTCGGCAACGGGGTTTACGGTAACTCGTGTCGTGTCTTGCCCGGGGTGCGCATAACCGATCTGACTGGAGCTTTTTGGGATGTGCGCGCCGTGTAGGGGAGAGAACTTCGCGGGTCATCGGTTGCGTGTGCATGCGTGAATGGCTCCACAGTCCATTTGCGGAGGAGCGCGCGAGCGTCCCGTTGGAGTCACGCCCACGCATATCCATACAATGCTCGTGCGGCCCCCGGGACCGCTTCGTTTACCCCGCCGGCGAGCTGTGCTTTCACCTGGCATTTTTTTTTTTTTTTTCTCATTACCGTTTGAATGCGACTCGCCCTCTTCCCCACCTCGCTCCCATGTTTTGGCGGCGCGGCTCTGCGCTTATTCGGGCGCTGCGTGACACGGTTTTCCGTGGCGGTTGTAGGAGCGAGTGCGATCCTAAGAAACCGGCAACTGACGCGTGGTGAGCTCCGGTAAGTCGAGACGGGGTGAGCGAGGCAGGCGCAGGGCGGGTACATATTAGTACTTTATGTCACATAAGGCGCATGTCTGATAGTTCGGGAAGGAGGTAAACTGGCGTTATATCTCCGTCTCCACGTTGAAACCTGTTTTATGACAGTCAGTCTGCTTCTCTCTCAGGCATACGTAAAACGCGTGAACATCTCGACAAAATGAGTAGACCGGCTACAAACACAAGCAGAGGAACTAGGTTGCCGCCATTCCATATAGCCACGCAATAAAAATACACCTGTTCAGTTTGCGGTTAGCAAGGGGTCCTGCTTATATATGTGGTTGGCTGCAGGAGTGTTGTTTTAGAAATATCGCATCACTTTTTTTTTTCTTGGTTGAATTTAGTATTGTGTCTCTTTGTAAGCAGTTAAACACATTCTTGCAACGCGAAAGATTTTCCCTGTGACCTCGCTTTCTCTCTATGTTTCAGCTTCCTTCAATGGGACTATGAAACGCATATATCTGAAAGACGAAGGTAGCGGTCTTCTGCGTTTAAATCTGCCTGCAAAATCCATAGACCAAGCGCGTCTCACCCACCCTGATGCCCTAATGACGATTGTTTCTAGCGTGTTATAGAAGCTGCAGTTCACTCCCTCCTGGCGACATCGTGCTGGCGAAAAGTCTCCAGCTTCCACGAAAGAACCTACAAGCCCCCGACATGCTCAAAATACATATTGGCCGGTTTGCCCACCGCTGCCCTTCCGGCGGCGCACACACAGAGGAGCTCTTTGATCGCGCGCGCAGTGATGCGTTGCGTTAACCAAGACGCCGCCCCGAAAGCCAGCTCGTTCTGTCTGCCCCGTTCTCATAGAAGGCCCAAGGACAATATTGACCTTGGAAAAGCAGCCATTCTAGGAACCACTTCAAAGCAGGTGCACGATCCCGTCTACATGTGGGCATCACTACACACGGACCAAAATTACCGTTTGGCGGTGTGACAGTCGCGAGAGTCGCGAGAGGCGTTCATGCGTGCTGTTGAACGGGAGCGGCTCGACTTCCCGAAAGTGAAATGCTCCTAGGCCCTGATGGCTATTATCACTGATTACCACTGTATCGTGTTTATGCTTACTATAACGTGTGCCGGCGTTGATCTAACTTCGCGATAAAGGTCCTGGAACAATGAATGGCCTATCATTCATGCATGACCTGCAAATCGGTTCGCTCCGCTTGTTTTTATTGGCTACTGCACGTAGTCGTGCTCCATGACTTATAAACGAAAGAGCAGCGCGTACATGAAGTACCCGAAGGAGAACTGCCCTGTTCCACAAAACAGCAGGCTATCTGGAGAGAAGTGACCGTGAGAGCAGCAGCGCAGGTCCTGCCACGAGCACTTGGAAACTTGCAAGCGCGCTGCTCTGCATACACACAAACTGCAACATCGCCGGCAGCGGATAAAACTGGCGGCATGAGCGCCTGCGCTCATTTGCGGACACTGCATGCGCAGTGCATGGGCTGGGATTCGTCGTGGACGTGCCTTTGCCAACCGAAGAATGAAGGCCTTCGCCCGCAAATGAATCGGAGCTGCCGTTCCGCGACTGTCGCGAGAGGCGCAACGAGAAGGGGGGGTGCGCGCTTTGTAAACGGTTTCGACCTCATTAGGCCGCGTTTACCTTTCGGTCACCCCGAGCCCGCTGAAGCGAGAGTAACCTTGGTTAGACCGCAGGGACCCAATTCTTGACCTTGAATCCGAGAAAGCGGGTCGGTCAGCGGGCGCTTGATTTCATCGTCCTGCGCGTGGCTCGCGGCTATCATGTGGCTGGCGCCACCTGAGAAGCGTCGCGCGCAACAGGTGCGCGGGGAGCAGCTATAGTGGCGGTGCAACGGCACCACCGCCGCCCTCCGCCGAGCGGGACGACTGCTGTTCCTCTCTCTGCGCTCTCGTAGTATAGCGTTGATTAACCTTGCGGCAACAGCGACGCTCAAATGTGGAGAACGCGCTCCCAAGGATATGTTATCTTATAATGGGCCTTATTTGCATTCCACATGTTGTAGCTTTCGTATACGCTGAATGTAAGCAAATAAATAAGTAAATTCTCAAGTATGCAACTTTATAATTTAGGCCATGCCTGGTATACCCAGTGCCCGAACTTGCTTGTACTCCACGTCTCAAATCTCCATTTGGGTCATTCAGTTCCCCCAGGGAAGTAGATTTGTTCTATCTAAGATAGAACTTTTTTTGTGCGTGAAACGTGCAATTTAAAAGGCTATCGCGTTGAACAGGGAGCTTTCGTACTCTGTTTTGTCAGGTTACGTTTTGCAGTGGCTCCTGCGGTTGGCCGTGCACGGGCACGTATTATCTCTGGTACAGCGTGTACTGCGGCGTGTAATGAGTGCAGTGCCAGGCAGCAGCACGTGATGGTGTGGGCGGGCCGATGTGGCATGTGTGTGCATCTGTGTTGTGCTGCACCGGGCCCTTATGTGCACACACACGTTTCTTGGTCCTTGACTACCGGATCCATAGTGCTGCACACACTCGCCAGACTTCGTTCATCTCTTTCACAATTGAAACCCACTGTTTCAGTGAAGCGGATACAGGACTGAGAAACCAGTCTCCCCTAATGTCAGCGAAAAAAGCCACTGGATCACTGCATCTCTAAAAGAATGAGCTCGCTCGCAGAGTAGCTACTCAGCCTGAAGTTGAGAACCGTATTTCAATGCAGATTGCCATATTCAAGTCCGAGCAGCAGGGTATTGTATTCGGTATTGTATTCTTAAATTTCCAATTGCATAGTGCGAGGAAATTTGCATTTTTTCCTGCCTTCCGGTGGTTCACCGGTCGATGACATACGAGCACACCGATACGTAAAAGTGAACCTATATTTGAATGCATAAACACAGAGAGGGTTACATTCTACAGAGGCTGTACTGAGAGGGAAGGAGAGAGACAGGGGAAATTTATTTACAGAAAGGCGAATGAGTGGGCCTCAAGCTCTGGCCTAATTCTCTCTGCGCTGGTGAAGCGGGACTTGGAAGGAAAGGAGAAATGACGCTGAAAAAAGAGAGAGAAACAAGGTGCGCACGTAGAAGGGCACAATGCTGCTGGATTACCAAAGCCGCGCGTTCAGTCCGGTGTCGGGTAAAAAGTCTAAAACGCCTAAAATATATGACAAAGAACATGTCCCCTATAGAATGCAAAAGTTGAACGAAATAAATGATGTCTCTTTACTCATGACCTGGACCAGTGCGATTTAACACTACGCGAAAGCTTCCGACTTTCTAACGTATAGCTCAGCCGTATACTTTTACGTAAAAGCCAATAAATGTTTGTTCGATCGATAGATCACAAACTCACTAATTAAGTAAATTACTTGAGTGAACGAGTATCAATCAAGGAATCAACATAGCATATATCAACACTCGGCAGGCAGTCTTTATAACGCATGCCGTTCCAGGAATCACGAACGCAGCTGCGCAACCACGTCGAGAGAAAACAAGCAAACAGCGCACTCTTCAGGCGTGTCCCGCTTACTCGGAATTCGCGTTGGAAGGCAGTCAGCTGGAAGGGGCGGTTGTCATTACAGCCGTTCCCTATTAAACGTGGGCGCACACGCTGTCACACACCGCTGTGTATTCAAGGCTACTGACTAAATGTAGCTTTCCGAGAACAAACTTCTGCCGACCACAAGTGGCTTGCATCGACGATGATCATACACATTCATGTTTATTGCGGAGGCCAGTATTCTGAGCTCTACTATCCATCTGCTACGCAGTTTTTGAATTGCAACGGCAGCTGGGGGTCCTAAAAAGAGTGCGAATCCCTCCGCGTCGTGCACAACAAGTTTGTTTCGATCTAGATGCGCCATGTACACGAACGTACGTTGCCTGAGAAGCCAAATACATAAACAAACGCGAGGAAAGTAAACCGATTGTGAAGCGGCAGCAAGACAGACAGACACACAACCAACTGTATTTTGTCCTAAGGGACTACTTTGTCGTAGTCGCGGGCCGCACCTGCACCAAGAATTGCATAAACCAAAATATGAGGAATTGGTCGCCCGTCTGAGTAGATTTATCAACACTATACGCATATATTTGCGCCTAGCTTTAATACATTCAGTGATTTTACAATAAACAGGTGTATTTGCTGACGAGAGAACACCCTGCTGAGCACGTTGGAAAGAAAAGAAAAAAATAATTGAACACACACATGCGTGAAGGAAAATAATTAGGTATTTAAAAACAGGACGAATGATGCAAAGGAATGTCTGAAGAATTATATAACCTTCCCGCTCTGCGTCGATTCAGAGACGTGCTTTTTTTTTTTTTTTTTTTGTCGAACATGTTGGTATATACTGCATGTAAGGTATCAAATGAAAGCGTACACGCTTTATTTATGTGAACATTGCAGCAGTGACTTGGAAAACTTGTCATGCATGAGCCAATGCCTATGACTGGCAGTTTTATCAGAGCGTAAGTTGGAAATCTTAAAATATACTTTCGTATAGTCGTCGTTCCTGGGCAAAGTCACAGCGGATGGTGAACGCCCGCTGTAAGTACTGGAGCGGAACACTTTGGACAGCTCACGGTGTCTTCGACTGTTGTACCCCAGATCCCGGGGACGGAAGTTGTAAGGGCCGCCCCAGACCGAAGTCTCCGAAGAGACGCTTGCTCCACCCAAGAAACACGCAAGGGAGCAGACACGTGGAGGGATTATGGCATTTGTGTCCCGTCGAAGTGACAATCAGTGGGCACGAACGTTTGATCGGGGGTCTCAAGGGAGGGAAGCAGGTGGGATTGATCGTGGGGAAATACACTTAGCAATTCTGTCTGCTAGACAGTTCTACCGGTTTTGACCATGTTCCTGCTGCACTGTACACTGATGACGAATGGAAAAAGCTTATGAAGTTCGTGCATGTCTTCGCAGATTCTTGATGTCTTGGAAACTTCTTGAGATGCTGTATTGCGCCGAGCGAACCAACGTAGATAGAGGCGACACTAGTGCTGGTCAGTGTTTACGGACGCTTGGATGCAGGAATTCGAGGATGCTTAGACTGACAAAGGTGATCCAGCTGCGTCTGTGTCCACTAAGCAGTGTTCTCAAGGGACAGTCGATTCTGGTGCTCTACCTGGTTGATCACGTCGCCGAAGCATGTTTTTTTTTTTTATAAACGGTGATTGAAGCGTACCACGTGGTACCCAGTGAATGGCCCCCGTTCAATATGAAAGAAAGAACAGCCATGGTCCGAAAAAATTTGTTACCCGAGACACCTGTCAGGCGTCGGTGTGGGCATCGTCATTGCAGTACTATACGCTACTTCGCGTCAGGGACCCGCCGTGGTTGCTCAGTGGCTATGGTGTTGGGCTGCTGAGCACGAGGTCGCGGGATCGAATCCCGGCCACGGCGGCCGCATTTCGATGGGGGCGAAATGCGAAAACACCCGTGTACTTAGATTTAGGTGCACGTTAAAGAACCCCAGGTGGTCCAAATTTCCGGAGTCCCCCACTACGGCGTGCCTCATAATCAGATCGTGGTTTTGGCACGTAAAACCCCATAATTTCATTTCGCGTCAGGACACGTACTTCAAGCTGCTGGGAAAGCACTGCTTGCACGTTGTGTGCAAAAGTGGCCCTTCCGACTTTCGTAAGGGCGACAGGACTCGGCATGATTTCTCGTGTAACGATGAATGATGCATGGCATGCCTGCGTGCACTTTCGCTATGTGCGTCGTCTCATCTTTCATCATGCATCTGACGTAGCATGGCCTGGTTACGATAACTTCGCGAGTTTGTCAAGCTACGAGCACCTCTTTCTCCCTCTGTGTCTAGGACTGCAAGTACGCCAGCCGCTGGTCCAGTCTCACAGAGGGTCACAACGAATGCACACAGAACATGCAGCGTTGCTCGCAAGCTCCCAAAGCGACGCGGTCTCGAAGTTCCTTGGATGCCGCAGTGCGCGCCGGCCTTGTGGCGAAGTCCTGCTGTCTACAACGATCGTCGGCGGCCGGCGCGGAAGGAGCAGAAAGCGCTTGTCTGCCCTCCCAATCGCCTTCACTCGAGGTGTATCCGGCGCACCCGTAGACCTTGAGTTGGCTCGGTTTGGCTTAGTCGCCAGCAGGCTCCAGATCCGCCTGGCCTTCGCACGTTAAATGTTGCTAATGTGTAAGTCCTCCACCTCACAGCACGCGTTGGTGGCAATGAACCGTGTCCGAGTGGCGAGGAAAAAGAAAAGAAATATAAAGGGAGAAAAAGTGTAGAAGGAATTGCGAGTTATATTTTTCGGGGACGTTTGGACTTCTCTATCTTAATAAGCAAAAATTCATGAAAAAGCTGTCCACCTGAGGCGCATATTTCATTTTTAGTACGTTTCTTGATGAGCTAGCTCACCGGTTTATTAGCACTACCGCGATATT